>NC_077222.1:11496755-11567281 GCF_024763615.1 Phlebotomus papatasi
TTTTAAAAACTAGTAAGTGCCCGGTTTTAGGTGTGATTCCTTCATAATCACATTTAAAATATTATGATGTGAAATACTCGCAGAACATCCCCAAAGACGTTTTCTAAAGTTCTATGCCAAAAAGGGAAGAAAAAGGTGAGGAAATAAGATATTTGGCTGAAAAATAAAATTCATACGAGCAACTGATATATCAGCGAGTAACAGTGTTATATATTAGAGGTGAAAGTACTGAATTAGTTAGCTTTAGTGGGATAGTGCATGAGTGGGCGGGTTCTGTAGTACTCAATCTCGCCTCCTCATTGCATTTAGGAATGTTTTTAAACTCTGCTCAATTTCTCACGCCTGTCCTCTTCCTAACCTACTGGTGTTTAGCATTCTGAAGCGCAAGCAATAACTGTCGTTCTCAATCGCTCTCAGTAGATTCCATTTATTTCACCCCAATACTGGTCCTTAGTCCTGAAGCATTTTGCTGCGTGGCAATTGCCGACACTCTCAATTGCTTTCCCGTTCTTATTTGTGAGAAGTACTCTAGATATTTCATGATTCCCAAACTCGCCTTCTTCAGCAATTTGTCCCAGTTTTGGGAATGGTCTGAAACTGACTTACGCTAGGGTGGGAGCTATCCTCCATCAGTTTCTCTCCCCATTGGGATCTTCTGAGCCTTTTGATGTTAAACCCTGATCATGTGATCTTCTAATTATTATCTGGGTCCTTCTTCGCGAGTTCTTAAGTCTACGCATTCATACTCCCAGTTCTTCGTCAAGTGAGCCTCCTCCTGTTCCTAATTGACGCCGGTATTACGTCATGACTTTTGTGGCCGTCATGTCAACTGTTCTACAGTGGATCGCTCATCTCTAACGGATGAGTAGCTCAGTTGTCTTTATCTTCACAAAAGTAGAAGACTCTCACTGTTTTCGACATATTATCTCCATGCTCGGTCTCGTTAGTATTCCAAGTGTCTTTTTCGTTCACATTGGACGCCACTCCAACGTCATGACTTTTGGCTGTCGTACCATCTGGACTTGGACCGATAGGAAAACCCTCAGATCTAACGATCGGAGAGCCTTTCGTTCTCTCTTTGGAAAAGTAGATTCGATCCTAAGAAGATGTCCGATTATTCGAAAGAAGACTTGAACAGATTTCCACGCACGCTGTCTTATTAAAGTTTGAGGACAATGGAATTTAAGCCTCGTCATCGATGCCGACTCAGGCCTCAAGATTGAGAGATTAGGAATTGTCTACGGGTCAATTATATACCTTTCGGAACCGTTGCATCCATTATGCACTCCCCAATTCTCCTGTTCTATCTTAACCTGCAAGGTGGTAAACTTGCTCTATGTCACAGTAATCTGTGAGCGTTCTGATACACAGTACTGTTTTATATCATGGTAGACCAGCTTCGGATTGTGGATCTGGTCAGTGAATGTGTATTCGTATTCGACTGAACTCTGCACGTCGGAATTTGTTTCCTATACCAACCTTTCTGTTTTAGGCGGTTCATTGTCAATGCATTGTTATTAATTTCCATTCATTTACTGGTCGTATTCGAGACTATTACGATAGCTGGGAAATCTGCAGGTGCCTAGGCTCGAACCCGAGACCTCACAGTCATAGAGACACTACTGAATTCACTGATACACCGAGGTCCCGTCTGGACCTAGTATTTAGTCTCTTCCTCTCTCACTGAAGGTCGTAAAAAGTTCCATTCACTGCAATAAATTGCGGAGTCACATTTATTCAGAAACACAGGAAAAATTTAGTAATTACAAAGCTTGGGATCATACGAAACATGGGCTTGGGCATTTTCCTCTACACAGAAAAAAATATTTTATAAAATTGTTCGTAAATGTTTGTAAATTTTTATTGGGGATTTACGAAATGCTTGTAAAAAGTATAACAAACAAACAATTTCGTAAAAGTTTGTACTTTTTTCACAAACATTGTTCGTAAACACACAAAAAATGTTCGCCAGGTAATCAAACATCTACGAACAAATGACAACATTTTTGTGTGTTTACGCACTATGACCAAATGTTTGTGAAAGTACGAAAAATACTCGTTAAGTGATCATATTACAAACAATGCTTGTGAAAAAGTACAATCTTTTACGAACTTGTTTATCGGTTATAAGATTTACGAGCATTTTGTAAGTCTCCAATAGGAATTCACCAACATTTACGAACAATTTTGCGAAATTTATTTTTCTGTGTAGGCTCTCCAGACTGACTCAACTTTGATCTTCGAAAATTTCGATATCGATAATTTTTTTGCCCATAGATGGGGTGAAACGTTCGCATGGACTACCTTCAAAACATATCCGAGAATAAAAGAAATCGCCTTAAACTTCTACTCTGAAGACCGTTTTAGAATCCGCCGCATAGATCCTTTTTTTCTGGCGTCTAATGGTAATACCTTTTTCTATTGACATACCCTTTAGAAAAACCACGCAGTAGAAAATATCTCCATGGTATAAATGTTTCACGATTGAGTGCAATGGACAGAGTACCTTTTAATTGCTTTATCTCTGTATAGCACTAAAAGACCTCAAAACATTTAAATGATGTCCAAGGAGGTTGAACAAGTCAAAAAAAAAACAGTGTTGCTCATGGAATAGTAATGGCAATTTTCAGCCACAGACTCTCTGTGCATATAAGAGATTTCACGGGGAGAAGAATATCATGTGGGATTAGAAGAAATTACATCGCACGCGAGAAAATAATGTAGCTTTATGCTAATTTTATTGCTCATTAATATACCGAATTGGACGATAGTTTGTATGTTAAAATTCTTTACAATAAGTACCCTCCATGTGAGAGACACACAAATAACCACAGAAAATAAAATCTTCACATTCCGTATATATATATAGATGTACATATAGAAGAGCATGTGGTGAGAAATGCTTGGTGGAATTATTAAGGCAAAATGTTATAAATTTTGAGCAAATATTTACATTTTCCATTGAGTACAATAAACTTTGCCGTCTCACACTTTGCTCTCTATTATTTATCGCCAAAAAATTTTCATATGGGAGATGGTGAGGAATTCCAGTGACGATTGAGAGCTCTTGAGCATGAGGTCAAAGACATTTAACTGGCCATCAGCGATAAGATGATAAGGAAACAATTCATGGTAACACCTTACACGGAAAATGTGTGTTTTGCGCCGAATGAACATAATAAATCAAAGGGCAGGCATTCTTTGGTCACAAATTTCACCTGAAAACCGCTTCCTCGTTTTAGGTGTTGATAAGCCTATTCAGAAGAAATGATTTGTAGACAAGCTCTTCTCGGCACGATTCTCACGGAACTTGGTGGTATTTTTACAAAATTTACGAGAATTCTTGTGTAAATTCTTGAAAATTTTACTAGGTTTTGCAGAAAGAATCTAAAATTTTCAGTTGAGCGAATTGTATTCAAATCCAATCTGACAGTGCTGACAGTGGAAAATCTACCCAAGCAGCAAAAACTAGCCCTCACAAAGTAATTTATAGTAAGTCGTATGACTGAAATGAGGAATCGAAAAGAGGAAATGTGACGTCAGAATTTCTATTCGAAAATTCCAGCGAGCACGCGATGATAACCGATTTCCATATATTTCGTTAGCACTTTTTGTTCGATAACTGCTGACTAGTCAGCATATTTTCCTGATCGACTCAGCAAAATATGCTGAAAACGCTGTTCTTTTCAGCTAACTGTGCTCGCTGGGACCTCTTGGATCCCTTTTGGTTTTAAAAAGAGTGCTGTCAGTATTGGAAACACTAGACATGTAAAATACGTTTATCTATCTTGTCAAAAGATTACGTTACGTAGGGCACGTATGATTTATATCACGGTTAGTATTGTACTTAGGGGAAGGCTTTCAGGCTTAGAACACACTCTGGCTTTGAACACTTAATATTTTTTCTATATTCCTTTAAATATCATTAATTGTCATTACAAATAACGTAGAATCATCATTTTCCAAGGTTATGTAGATTGAAATTAAAAATTACTTGTTAGTTCATGTTCATAATGGTTTGAAACCAGTTCAATATTGCCAGAAATTCTAAGACATTCCTAACGAGTCCAAAAATGACTTCATTTGGTTGATAAATACGCTGTGTAGAGCTTTTTGAACTTTTTACCTTGAGAATTAACACAAGAAGCAATTTTTTTCTCAACATGGTCTTGTAGAATTCCCCAAGTGAGGCATTATAGAACCAAAAATCTTTTTATTTGCTTATAGCGTTTTTGGTTCCATCACTGAGATCACTATAAGTAAAGTGACGCACTATTAAGGATCTTAAGAGCTTCTATATGAATTTCAACAGCAAATTCTCACTTTAAGTCTTTGAAAGTGTACTAAAAGACTTGTCTAATACTTGGTTCTATAACGTCAAATGAAACTTGTACGTTAATGGTTGAAACTCCACCTGAAGAAACTTATTTTGACGTTTATTCGGCTGGAAACGGTTCTTGCACACCCCAGAATTAAGATTTGCAAACATTAAGGACTAAACTAAATTCTTCCTTCAGGACTATTTTTCATTAAATTTAACGGGTTTGTTGCAGAAATTGTTTAGTGTCAGTTAAGGTTGGCTGTCAAAATCTTCTGTCAAAGTAAAGTGGTAATGTTAGCTGCGTGGACTTGTCAAATAACAGTCACTCTACTACTACAGATCACAATTTTAAATTTTAACCGTCAAATTTACTACATTTCAATCAGTTTTAATAGAGATTTAATTAGACACACCTGTGCAACTTAAGGGGTTACCATTATTACAAGGTCAAAAGAAATAGATACTTTTAATTGCTTAAATCGATAGGTAAACTATCTAAGAATATACCAAAAAATATTCAGAAGCCAAATCAAAGTATTTTCAAAGATACAGAGACGAATGCAAAGGAGAATCCATCAGATTTGCAAGCGCTCGGGCAAAGGTTCAAAAAATAATTCAGGCTCTTTAAGTATGGTAAAAATGGAGTAGAATTTTATTATCCAAAAAAATAATTAAACTTTTTAATTATCTATAAAAAAAATATCAAACATTTCATATAACTTGGTTATTACTTTTTTTTTATCCAAAAAAATCGCGAAAACAGATAATTTCTGGCCTTCTATTTAGGGAACCCCCCTTAAGTGTTCCGACGTTACAAATTTTACCCTATTTATATTTAATTTTTAAAAATTGCTAATTGCGTTTACCGCCTTCTGGTTGCAAATATGCCACATATCAATAAACAAAGCCCCACTGTAAATGTAATGAAATTGATACAAAATAGAGATTAGCTTAAAAAGACTATGTCACTTCAAGTTTAAGAGATTTGATTCAAATATTACAGAATACAAATTGAGGTTAGGTGTAGACATCATATTTCTGACAGACAAATTAATGTCCAATAATGACAGTCTATAACACGATTTGAAATCAAGCCTTGCTAGAAGGATTTTTCTTTTCAAATAGAATCTACACCGTCATTTGTAAAATAATGTTGCAATTTACTAAGTATCTTTTGAGGTTATGTTTCAAATGTCTTATTTTATAGATCAATGACACAATGTTATGTGATGATTTTCAGCAAAATTATGTTAAATCAAATTTGTAATGAGTTTTCATTTAAAATCAGTGAATTGAAATTAGGGTTATGTTCAGCTGTCACCTGTCATGTTCAAATTAATATCTGTCAGAGCGAGTCTTCTACAACAGTCAAATTTTAAATAAGAGTATCGAAAGCTAAGTTTAAATTATGTCGTAGAAACACTTAAACACTTTGATTAAATTTTCATCAGTTTCTCATTTACTAAGCTGTTTCTTTACTTAATCCGAGAGACAGATTAGTCAGAAATTGATGAAAACGTAATCTGATCATTAATTTAAGTGTGTCTAAGGCATTAAGATTTAATTTTTCCTTCTTAGGGTCCCTACATATTGGGAGCAATTTTCGTCAAAAATTGCTGTTTTGGAAGAAATCGTTTGCATTGCTGTAAAGGCCTCTACACATTGAGAGTAATTTTCTTCAAAAATTGCATTTTTGAAGAAAATTGTCTGCACAGCTGTAAGCAGAAACGTCAAAATTCTGTCAAAAGCGAAATTTTTGACGAAAATTGCTCCCAATGTTTAGATGTCTTAATGGCCTCTACACATTGGGAACAATTTTTGTCAAAAATTGCTTTTTTGAAGGAAATTACCTGCAGTGTTGTAGGGGGAAACGTCAAATTTCTGTCAAAAACGCAATTTTTGACGAAAATTGCTCCTAATGTGTAGACGCCTTAAGTATAAACTTCAAAATTTTGTCAAAAATGTAATTTTTGACGAAAAATGCTTCCAATATGTAGAGATCATTTTCTTGTGTACTTCATACATTGTAAGAAGGAAAATTTCATTGGAAATTAGAATTTGTACAGATTTTTGCAGAAATTAGAAATTGTGTAACCTTGGTTGAACCGATTACGTCTATATGTCATCTGTCACCTATGTCATGGTGACAAATAAATAACCGTCAAATGCCGATGGGCAACAAAATGGCGCGAAATCAAATTCAGTTGCAGAGATTGAGGGGTTTCTCATGGGAATCACTCAATAATTGACAGAATGATCCTCTTCTATAGTTTGAGTTCCTGCGGGAAAAGTTTTATATCGTTGGAAAATATTGCGCGACAAATTGGAAATTGCCATTGAAGCATCTTTTGTCGGCAAATGCCAATTTTCTTTCCAAGGCATCACATAAATTTCGAATGAGAGTGGCAACTTCATCCCCTTTATGTCAGAGAATCCCTCAGATGCACCCTCCACATCCCCCTTTCCCAAAAAATCCTTCAATTGTCAACTGCATATAAACACCCTTGAATCCTAGAGGCTTTTCCCCTCTTCACATCTCCCCTGTTCTACGAAAATCGGCTGAACGTGAATTCCTACCATTCTCATCCCACTCACAAGGGGGGTCCTCCCTTGAATTTCGAATGTACTTCAGCCATCTAACCCTCGTCGATATCGTGAAAAATTGCGAGGGGTTGCTACTGTGAGCTCTTCTGAAGAGCAGTCGCTATGGCACTTTTTTTTTTGATCCTGCCTGGATATAGTCTCTTTCTCTCGAGGGCGAAGATTCATTAGAATCCATCATACGATATGCACGGGTGCAAAATATTCCAAAAAGCAATTTAGAATAAAATAAAAATCTCAGGAGAATGAATTGAAAATTTCATCTATGGAAAAATCATCTGCACAGAATTGGTAATAAAGTGACTTTGAGAATTGATTCATTCGTCTCATTATTGCGTGATATAGCATACAATTCAATTTACTTAAGGCAAAGACTACGACAGAGATACTCTATGATCTCCAATTTATTTGGTGTATCGGGTTTAAATGTAGTGCGTTAGGGGAGGTGGAGGCCAGAGCAGCAAAAGAGAAGAGATGAGGTTTCATTTATTGATTTTCCGTCTATCAAATTCAGGCATCAATAGAATGAAGAAACTGGGAGATAAATTACATCAAATAAGATTAATAGAATAAGATTTTTTGAATGACAACCTGCAGAAAGCAAAATGCATGGAGAATTATTGATTCACTACCTTCCCATCAAACTTCTTTGAGAGAAACTTCCTTTGAGAAACTGCGTCTCATAATTTCCTGGAATTTATTTTCTATCCATCGACAAATGTCTCCTTTCAACATGTATCTCTGAATTAAATTAGAATATACCCCATTTATTCAATATTCAGTGTGTTACATTCTCTTTTATACAGAATAAATATATATAGCAGTGAATTGTACAACGATTATTGTCGACTATTTAGTTCAAAAATCTCTTTACAATTTGATGCTTAATTCAAACAAAAAAAAAAATCGATAGAGAATTAAATGTTTCAACACAGGAAATGGAAGTATAATTAAATTTATTATTGTTAATAAGATATGCAGATATTTAAATATTCATGGATATTTTTATGAGATTCTCTGCAATCCTCTTTTAAATATAGTAAGTCAATGAAAAGATCTTAAACGTTCTGCAATATTTATTTTATTGATAAAATTCAATGTGAGAGAACTCTTTTATTCAACGTGGATTTTTTAAAAATATTGTTACAGGTATTACAGGTATAGGTAATATTCTATAGTTAGTTAGTTTAAAATTGTAAATGAAATAGTAAATTCTATGGGTACTTGGCACATTTGAAACCAGAAAGCGGTAGAAGCAATTTGCAATTTTTATAAATTAAATTGAAATAGAGGATAATTTTGAATGTCGGACACTTACGGGGTTTCCCTAATTAGAAGGCCAAAAATCAGCTATGTTTTGGAATTTATCTTTGGAGTTGAAGGAAACAAACAAGCTTCATGAAAGTTTTAGTATAGGTTAATACATATTCGAAATACTAATCTTTTTTTTTCTAAAAAAAAAAAAAATTAAAATAGACTAATGAGTAGAGTAAAACGGGTAGTTCGGGATCATGCTTTTTTTGAGAATTTTGAAATTTTCTCACTGTGTCCAGCAATTATACCTTTGTAAGGGGTTCCAACTTTTACCGTACATTTCAATATACCTAAACTTTCAGGTCCCTTTTACCTTTCTTGGGAGTACCAGGTTCTCCTTTCTGTCCTTTTCCAGATATTTTTACCGATTACACTCTTAAGTAAAGTGATTTTCGAAATCTAGAAGGGTTTGGATTGGATGCCTATCTCAAGGATATCCTCTCCTTAGCAGTTACTACTGCAGTTGCAACGTTTCCTCCGGGTAATTAAGGATATTTTTCTTTCCGCAAATATATTGACAGAAACAATTTGCCCAAGATTTAACAAAAGTTGTTTAGAATATAGAATAAGTGTTGCAAATTTTGGCATAGTTGAAAATATAAACCAAAGTTCTACTTTTAAGGTACAATATTTTATTACATATTGAAATCTTAGTGTTACTTCTTTCTTTTGAGGTTTATTTGGAACCTTAAAAACTACACTATCATCTTTGTTTTCTTTAAATTAATTCCTAAAATATTTAAGAATGAATAAAAATATAGACATTGCTTCGGGTAGTATTTCGGCCACTTTGAGTGGAATTTCGGCCACCTTGTATGAAACAACAGATTGAAAATTTCAAAACGTCACACGGAAAGAGTTTAATATTTAGCTTAATGTATTTATATGACCACACGCATGTGATCTTCCGTGTAATTTATCTGAACAGTTGACCTTGGCATATCAAATTTACGCACGGATTCCCGTGTTGACTTCTTTCTCCGGAACCTATCCAAGGACTTTATCACATCATATTTTTCATAAAGGTATTGCTTCTTTCTTTCCTAGGGCATTTTAGCCTGGAAACTTGAAAGGGAACTAAAGAAAATGAGAATATTAGGGAAGCAAGATATGTGGCCGAAATAGAGAACATCACTGGGGAGACGCTCACAAAATGTCTAGTTTTTACACGAAAAACATGATACAGCTATGACATTTCACACGAAATCCAAAGAACAATTCACTATTAATATTTATAAATAAAAGTAATCTGTAATAAAAACTAATAAATTTGAAGGGGAAATCTCGAAAGAAAATCACTTGTACTCCAACACAAATTACATGACTGCTAGCAGTACAAATGATCTGTCACATTTTTTATGAGACTCTTTCTACACCGAAGTTTTTGTAACACAATTTTAATTCAAATTCTACCTGAAATTTAAAGATTTTTGTGTTAATATATTCGAAACATAACAAATATTCAAAAGAAAAAAAAACTCATTGCCTATTCGAAGATTAGATCCATAATTTAAATTAATTTAGTTGCTTGGCCGAAGTTACATTCAAAGTGGCCGAAATTTAAACCCTATCCGAAATTTGGAACTCTAACCTCGACATGATATTGAACCACTACCAAATTTTATCTTCGATTTTTACTACGCTACTTAATAATAATTCACAAATTCAAGTAAAATACATTAATGTTTCCTTAAGCAAATTCTATTAAGATTATGACTTTCATGCATCCAGCATCTAATGTAGTTTTTGAATGCTTCTTGCAAGTCACTTTTGGATTATGAAATAATAGATTTTGCTTTTTTGACTTCCGAAATAGTCACTTAATCAGGATTAATAACTGTTTGTAGTAAAATTTAAATATTTCACTGATTTTTTATCAAAATATTTGATTAAGCTTTAAGGCTATTGTCCGACTGTCAGTACACCAGAATCTGCCCGGTTTTCTTTTCAGAAATTTGTATGACTTACGACTAACTATTAAAATATAATGCCATTTGGTCAATTTAATTAAAAAAAAATATGGGAAAAGTATGAAGTATTCGAAGCCAGAATGTGAGAAGCCTGATAGCCTTCCCTTTTTAAAATAAAAGCAGTTTATAAATGAGTTTCGCCTTTTAAGGACGATTGGGTCGCCGGTGATCCAAAAATGAAATTATTCCTACGGTCATATAAAGTTTTGTATTGTTCTAAGAATTCAGAAAAGTGATTTTTTCTGACCGCCAATTTTTGACGCTCTCGTCCTTAACGGGTTTAGGGTAAGAGCTCATAATTTTGGACAGTTTCTAAATTTGGACACTTTGAGGGTAATATTGGACACTAAAAATAAATTGATTAAAATGATGGATTTTATTCCAATAGGGGAAGTGCTTATAATTTTGGACAGTCTGCATATAAGCATCGATATCCTAAGTTTGAAGTGCCATATTTTCAATACTAATTGACTTTTCTTGTTACTCTCTTTTCAGAAGGATTGTTTAGAAACTTGGCAAGCTATTTATCATCTCATTTTTACTAAAATTAGTTTTAATACGTTTAAAAATGAATTGATATGTAGAGGTGAATTTGACTCTTATTTTGGACAACTTGGTTATTAATTTTTACAACTTGTCTGTAAATTTGGACAGATAATCCGCCTCAACAGGATGCCCATTGTTCTTCATTTTATGAACCAATCTTACCAAGTCCTCTTCCTGTTCATGTAAGGGAAACGTGGAATGTCACAAAAAGCCCAGAAACTTTCCATATCATTCATTAAAGTGAGTTGACTTCGGTACTCCAAGTACGTGCGGATTCGCTCATTCCCTGCCCTTTCCGGGAGCCTTTCAAGGCATTTCTCACTGCATCTCTTTCGTAGAGATGATGCTCCTTCATTTCTCTAGGCATTTGTCCAACCTAGTCATCACAAAAGCTAAAACTTCACGAAATTTCGTGAGAAAAACACCTGTCCAAAATAAGAATCATCACCTCACTGGTGAATGTCTTAAAAAATTTCCCATTTTTCACACGAAAAATATAATTCACAAGGCAAATCTCACTTCAGGTCAAATGTACAAATCATCAGTAACGTGAATCAACACAATATTCAATGAATATTCAATAATATCACTCAAAAACAGCGAACAAACTTTGTTAGTACTTCACCAAAACTAAATAAGACTGAAGTAAGCCACGAAGTTCTGTCATATTTCTCGTAAGCAATTGCTCACACTGAATTTTCAACAAAGCAATTTCAACTCAAATCATATTCAAATTTTAACGTATTTAGTGTTAAAATATTCCAAAAAGAACAAATATTTAGATAGAATTCATTATTCATCAAATATTGGAATAAAAATCCATCATTTTAATCAATTTATTTTTAGTGTCCAATGTTATCCTCAAAGTGTCCAAAATAAGAAACTGGACAAAATTAGAAGCATTTCCCCTATGTGATGAATAATGAATTCTATATTTGTTCTTTTTGGAAGATTTTAACACTAAATACGTTAAATTTTGAATATGATTTGAGTTAAAATTGCTTTGTTGAAAATTCAGTGTGAGAAGTATGATAGAACTTCGTGTTTACATCAGTCTTATTTAGCTGTGGCGAGGTACAATGTTTCTTCGCTTTTTTGTGTGATATTATTAAATTATTCATTGAATATTGTTTTGATTCACGTTAATGGTGATTTGTATACTTGTCCGGAAATGAGATTTGCCTTGTGAATTACGTAATTTTCTAAGAGATTCACCAGTGAAGTGATAGTCCTTATTTTGGACAGGTGCTTTTCTCTCGAAATTTTGTGAAGCTTTAGCTTTTGTGATGAACTAGGTTATATAGGGAAACAAAGAAGCATCATCTCTGAACGATATGTAGTGAGAAAAGCCTTAAAGGGCTCCCGGAAAGGCCAGGTAATGCACGAATCCGATTGTGATTAGAGAACCAAAGTCAACTTACTTTAATGAATGCTATGGAAAGTATCCGGGCTTTTTGTGACGTTCTGCGGTTCCTTTACATAAATAGGAAGAGACCTTGGTAAGATAGGTTCATGAAATGGAGAATATTGGGCATCCTATTGAGGCGGATTAGCGGTCCAAATATACAGCCAAGGTGTCCAAAGTTTGAGTCAAATTCACCTCTATTTATATCAATAAATTTTTAAACGTATTAAGACTAATTTTAGTAAAAATAAAGGCAATAAACCCTTGCCAAGTTTCTAAACAACCCTTCTGAAAAGAGAGTAACAAAAAAATCAATTAGTATTGAAAATATCGCTCTTCAAACTCGGAACATTGATGCTTATAAGCAGTCTGGACAAAATTATGAGCCTTTTCCCTAAAGCCAATTTCTCTACATTTTTTATGAATTACAAGCAAATTTTTTAAAAGAAGTTTTAAATGAGAAACCTTATTTTTCTAGATTCTTATCATAATTCCTTGATGCTTTCTGATGCAGATCCTAAACCCGATGAAAAAGGGAACATCTAATCCAAATTGCAATTAATTTCAATAATTTCTGATTAAAGTGTGTGTAATAATAATGGTACCTTTCAAGGAAGTTATTATTTTTTCTATTGTGAAATTCTCTGCATAAAATTGCGCATTACTTTTCCTTTAATCATGTAATGCAAAATCTGAGGGAAACCCTCCAATTTTCCCGTTGAAAAAAAAATCCTGTGAAGTTTCCTGTGTGGATTGATCTCTAAATTCAATTCCATTATTGAAAATCACCCCCTGAGATCCGGCACAAAGGAGTATACATGTGAGATGATGGACAGAATTGTGCAGTGAATTGCATATTGCGCAGGGTTTTCGCCTCAAGTCCATCATCCGAAAGCCACCCTTCGCCAATATCATCACCAATGCAGCTGGGAGAGGGTGTTCTTTCACAGAGAAATTTTTCACATGGCCAGAGCAAATGGTTACTTTCATAAAAAAGGAGTGTTTTGCCCATGAAATGATAATACTCCTCCATCCTTGGGATATCTTGTGCAATAACATTGTCTTTTTCCTCTTCATCCTTGCAACCAAAGAGACTTCATCTTGGGTAAGTTGCTCTGAGGGTGGTGGGAAAAGTCGACTCAATTCCGCACAAAAGCTCCCATCTACCACCCCCCAATTCGCCTTTGAGCACAGATGAAAGGACAAATTTT
Source organism: Phlebotomus papatasi (assembly GCF_024763615.1). NCBI lineage: Eukaryota > Metazoa > Arthropoda > Insecta > Diptera > Psychodidae > Phlebotomus > Phlebotomus papatasi. Next base: position 11,510,124 of record NC_077222.1, read on the forward strand.
TTACATTGTACTCTGCTGGAGTTGTTGAAATATCGAACTGCAGAATTTTTCTGATATCTTAATCCCAGAGCATGTGAAGTCAAAAATCGGGCAAAGAGAGGGCATCTATGTGCAGGATATTTTTCCTTCCCGCAAGGGATTTCACCAACCCACACACATAGTACACCCAAATGCTTCAGTACACAAAATTTATGTGTATTTTGTAGTTGGACGAGCAAGAAAAACAAGCCAGAATGGTATTTGCCGGAATGTAAGAATGGAGAAAATGCACGATAAGATAATTTATTCTTCAAATAAGTCCCTACAGGGATATAGGATGTGCATTTGTATGTGCATCTTTTGCAACTCAATTTGAACGGAAATTGAAAAGCTGAAACCCTCCTTGTTTTCCTTTAATTTTAATCTCACATCCCATTTCCATACAAAGTACATTTCTATGGGAAATTTCTCGGAAAAACCAATGCTACGGATTGTTTAAACTTTTATGGCCATTCCACGACAAAATATTGCTCAACGATAGAAAACATTACCGCAGGACTTACTGGAAAATCAAAGAACAACCCCGAGATATTTTCAATTAAATTAGAAAAGTTCTAGTTGATTTAGATATTTGAAAAATTAAGGAAACTCGTGGTAATTATTGTTTTTCCTCAATATCAAATTAAAAGTTGATGAGTTGCGTGCATTATTACAATTTTAAATAAAAATAATAATGTATTTTTATTTTTTTTAATTTTATTTATTTATTTACCATGCGTGCTATTGGGATTAAATTCCTTGAAAACACAGAGATAGCTTGAGCAAGTAAAGAGACAGTTAACGTCCACCGCCGTCTTAGCGTTGGTGACCAAACTCCAGAGCAAAACGGTGGAAAAGCTAGAGTACTGTAATGTAATGTAGAGTACTAATTAAAGAATTATATTATAAAAGAAAACAACTACAAAATCGTTTTTTAAGGGTTCTAGGAGAAGTGGGGCCCCTTTGAAAGACGGGTACCTTTGAAATTCCGATTTTTCACTTATTTTTCACTTTAGTTTTTATTACGGAACCCAGCTGACACAAGTTTGAAATGAGTCGATTTATTTAATGTTTATTTAAAGTTTATTTAAATTTATTTAAAGACATTTAATGGATAAAATATTATTTTTGCTTTTTCTCTAAGTTGAATAGTTATATTATGTAACTGAAGTGACTATATTACGGAAATAAAAATAAAAATATTATTTTAAGTGGATTATCTAGTTAGCGTAGTCATAAACGATCGACATAGCGAAGCGCCCAGATTAGCACACTTGACAGTAATTTGGCTACACAAACAGATTGAGAAGCTAAATTACATTATGCTGTGACTCAGTTTCATTTAAACATAGGAGAAAAATCCCAATTTCAAAGGTGCTCCACTTTCAAAGGTGCCTCAATTTCCTCTACACACTAGGAGCATTTTTTTTAAATTGCTTCAGAAGAAGTTCGATTCGACAGAATGTAGCAGGAAATAGACGGAGACACTGAACCTTTCTTGATTTTCACAATTTTATTCTCTATTTAGTAGAGAAATAGAGTTTACTCTCCTGCTAAAAATTGCTTATTTAATAAAAATTTTTCCTACCACTAACGCAGAAAAGTCAAAATATTTTGAAAAGGAAATTTTTGACGAAAATTGCTTCTAATGTGTAGATGCCATAAAGAGGAACTAAGGAAGTCATAGGGGAGAGTGGAGCATTGCAGTTCAAACGGCTGATGGTTTTTTTTCAAGATTCATTTACGAAAATTTTGTGTATTATTTTCGTAAACAAATTACCCACATTCATGTTCATTTATTACCCCAAGTTTTTTTTTTTAAATTTTTGAAAGTCATTCATCTCAGATACGGCCCGTCCCTCCTTTATACATAATAATTTTTTATTGACTTCTGAATTTTTTACTCATTTTCATGATGTTTCATGCGCAAACACTTTTCAATAGCATTTTTTAGTAATTATTTTTAGACTTTTGAATTTTAGTACATGTATGTACTAAAATATTTAGAACAGTTTGAATGAAATCTGAATAGCAATATGTCAATAAAAAATTTTAATAATGAAAAATCAGATCCATTATTTATCAATACTCAATATAATTCATATAAAGTGATAAAAAAATTTAATAATAATAGTATTAAACATAAAACATTAAATTAAAATCCCAAAAGGAATATAATTACAAAAGAATTATTTTAAATTTGTTCCTGTTTCCTATAATAAGGCCATAAAGCCTATTGTAATTAATTTATTAAAAAAGTAAAAATATTTTTCTGAAATCAATTGAGATTTGGTGCATATTACAGTGGCATGTCCTCTATGATGGAGTGATCACATTTCAAAATAAAGTATTTGAAAAAAAATTAGTGCACGAATCTACTGCAACTTTTATCAGCGTTTTATTTATTAGAATAAAAGATTTGTTGAAGTTTAGGGACATCATAATGATTTTGAACATTGCACCATTTTTGTACTAAAACTTTGAGTTTTAGTACAAGAATGGGGAAGGTTCAAAATCGTTGTGTTTTCCTTAACTACCTGTAAATATCAATAATCAAATATAAAAAATAACAATATAGAAAGAAGTGCAGTAGATTCATGTACTAAAACTTTTTAAAATTAATTTAAATTATAATCTAATGACATTTTCATAAAAGACTTTCTTTTGTATGTACTAACTATCAGTGATATCCAAAGATTTTCAGTAAAAATGTACTTTTGTTTTGAAAATGTATTATGACATAAACTTCTATGAATTAGGCATAACTTTTCTAATCTCAATTTAATTTTAAATAATATGGCGTATATACTATTTATTTATAGAACAAACCTTGAGTTTTAGTACAGTAATGGGTAGGGTTCAAAGTCCTTATGATTTCTCTAACTAAATACAAAGCTCTCATTCTAATAGTAACATAGAAAGCAGTGCAGTAGAGTCATGTACTAAAAATCTTTAAAGTATTTTAATTTGCATTTAATGTCTCTTTCTTAAGGGACATCTCTCTGTAGGTCATCGGTTGAATCTGCAACTGTGAAAATTACATTTCATTTGTCTCTTGAATTCGTTGTAAACGACGCATGACTGCGTGGCGTTTGGTACGAATGCAGTCATAAAACAAATGCAGATAACAGTTTCTAATCCAATCGACGATGTACTAAATCTCAATAATATCCTGTGCTGTTCAACAAAAATGTATTTTTTAAATAAATATAATATAATACAAATATTGATGAATTAATCATAACAATTTTAGTCCTAACTTAGTTTTAAATAGCCCCACATAGAGTATTTATTTAAGAAAAAACCTTGAGGTTTAGTACAGAAATGGGTAACGTTTAGAATCACTACGATTTCCCTAACTGCAAATCTTTTATGCTAATAAAATATCATGCAAAGAAGTGTAGTAGATTTATGTACTAAAATTTTAAGAAATTTAAATTTTGCAGTATAACTGAATCTTCCAGTAGTAAGGTTCATGTACTAAACTAACTATAAGTAATATCGTGAGATTTTCTATTGAAGTGTTTTTTATTGAAATATGTAATATTATATCAATATTTTTGAATTATAACACTCTTGATTATAATTAAGTTTTAGATAACCCTCCATAAGATCTTTATTTTAGAACAGACCATGAGTTTTAGTACAAAAATGGAGTTCTGAAAATAATAATAACATTAAAAAAAGTACAGAAGATTTTCAAAAAATTATTTGTTCTAAAGTAAATCGGATTATTACTTTTAGTACAAATCAAATAATTTTCGCTATGTGAAACGTTGTTGGCATTTTTAACTTTAATTTATTGTGATAACTCTGTAGGGGAAAATGGAGCAACTTTGAAATAGTTTTTTTCTCATATTTTAAAAGTAATTCAGGCTATTGATATGTAAAGCTTAATCATATCACGGCAAGGTCCAGTTACATTTAGGAATAGGAGAAAAAGCCCAATTTCCAATCAACCCCAATTCGAAGGTGCCCCACTCCTCCCTAATTCAATTTTTTGTCATGAGAAATCATGTGAAGACAATGTCTTAATGGCAAAAGAAGCCACTGCAAACCGCATGCATTTAGGTTAACAATTTCCTTTTAGAGTGATCTTTGGGGCATGTCGACGAATTTCCGACCCCCTTAAAACACGTGAAAACACTTGTAAGACTTACAAAATGCTACAGGAGAGAAAAAAAAGAACCTCACGTGTTCCAAATTTATCAAAAAAGAATCCAAAGAGCATCCCGCCTTATCTTGACAATCAGATGGTATTACGAACAAAACTCCACGTGCTTTTTTTTCTGGATGAAGAAACCTTTTTTGGTTCTTGGATTTCACGCGAAAAAATAGGGAATAAGAGGGAGAGAATTTTAATAAAAAGTTCATTAATTTTGGGGGAAACATCGCAGTATAATATTAATTATTTATGCATTTACAATTTTTCATAGTGATGACGATACAATAAGAGCTGTCGAGAGTGTTTCAGGAGAGTGAATAATCTTGGCGGGATTATTTTGAGAAAAATTTGTAATAAATACTCATTTCCCTTCAGTTATTTTTTTTTTGTACCAGTTCCCCCCACCTCCCCTAACATCGTTCACTCATGTGCCACTCAAATGGAATTGTTTAATGTAATTAACATTTTTGACGATGGTGCCTTCTGATAGACCAACATATTAACTCCCATAAGTTGTTGATATTTCAAGTCTCTGGGCTCTCTATAAAAGTAAAATGCTTTTGGAAGTAACAATGAATTGCCTCTTTTTTTCTGTTGCCTCTCTACCCAACAATGATTTTCCTTATAGATTAGATGAGAGAATAACTATTAAAATCTATGGTAATCTTACAGAAAAAAAATAGGGAGCAGGGGAGTGAATATTAAAGTCAGTTCTAGGAGTGGGCAAAAAAAATGCCAACATGTGTTGCACACTCACACAGACTGGGTGTCAAATGAGAAGAATAGAATTTTTCAAATACACATTTTAATATCATTTTCATTTTCATAAAAACCACTTATGTCTTATTAGCATACAGAATTGTTACTCGTTGAATATGAAATACAAAAGATGGCAAAAAAAACTGTTTGGGAGAAAAACAGCAAGAGGCAAATTCAATGTGGCCCAGAGAGATTTTTTTTGTGGTTACATTTTGTGATGGATTAACTTTGATTTTCCTTAAGATTTCTGTCAAGAATTTTGTGCCAGATTTGTGATAATCTCTTTTCAATTTAACTAATTTATTCAGTTTTTAGCAGAGATTCTTTACACCATCTACCCTCTTTAATATCTCCTTAACCTTGTGGCCGTTGCCGTCTTAGCGATGGATTTAGCCTTCGGGGAAAATCGGTTACCTGAAAATACTTAGGGTAAGTGTGCCAAATTTGGGCATAGTTGCATGCAAGCGCCAAAGTATCAAATTTGAAATGTAATATTTTTAATACAAATTGATTTTTATCATTACTTCTTCTTACGGCGTTATCACACTTGCACATTAAAATTTTAATGTGATTCACATTAATTGTCGCTTGTGAGCATCCAAATATGTTATTTGTGTCTTTGAGTCACTTAATATTTGGGGTTTTTCTATTTATTGATAAAGAAGTGGACTTGGCCTGCAAAAATAGTTTAAATTTACCTAAAGCATAAATATTTTTCACATTAAAAAATTAAAGAGAAAATCGCATTAATTTTTCGCATTAATGCTATAAATCAATTTATATCAAATTTTGGGGGCCAAGTCTACCTTTTTATCAACAAATAGATCAAATTTTGAATATAAAATTATTCAAACACACAAATTACACATTTGGACTCACACCAGCGACAATTAATGTGAATCATATTAAAATTTTAATATGCATTTGTGATAACACAGTTAGGGTAAGTGTGCCAAATTTCGGCACAGTTGCCGCAAGCGCCAAAGTCTGAAGTTTGAATGTAATACTTTTAATACAAATTGATTTTTTATTACTTCTTCTTAAGGAGTATATCTTGGAATCTTGTAGACAGTTTATCGTCTTTATTTTCTCTAAAATCGTTTTTAATGCTTTTTAAAATGGTTAAAAATATAGACATAACTTTGGTGGTCTATTTCTCAACTCATACTTAAAAGATTTCCTCATTGTTTTGTATCGATTTCCTCCGCGTTCAAGTTTTCTTGTCTGTTCTGATTCTGATTATTTTCTTTTTTGTAAATTGTTGTATATAATCCCTTAAATGTAAAATTGTATGCTTGGGGCATTAATAAACGTTTTATTATTATTATTATTATTTCGCCCACCTAGATTCTCATAGTTCCCTGCCCTTCCTGAGTTATTTCAAAATTTTTTTCACATCATCTCGTACGTCGAAGAGACATTTTTTGTTATTTTTTGCATTGTATAATCTCTAGAGTATGCAAAAACTAAAAAGTCATGGAAACTTGAGGAATAAAAGAGTGGCCGAAATTGAAAGCTGGTCGGAATTTGATACAATTACTTTAAATGGCCTTTTCATGAACTTATGCCCTAGACACACTTACGACTTCAGCCAAGAGACGACTTAGTGGAAAATGATGGAAGTGAAGTCTAACCATTATTTCAAATGTAATTGCGCTAAACCGTCTCAGGCTAATCCTTGGGTCTGTCAAGGCCCTTACTCACTTTTATCATCAGTTTCTTCCTTTTTGTGAAACTTGTCGGTTTAAACCAGAGGTGTGCAAGAAACCGTTGAAACCGAATTAACGTCAAATGAAAAATGTACGTAAATGGTCAAAACGCTACTATAACAAACTTATTTTGACGTTAATTCGGTTTCAACGGTTTCTTGCACACCTCTGGTTTAAACGTTCGACGTTCCATCGGATTTTTAGATAACTTCTCACTGATATATCTTCGAATCGGTACAGAAAAAAATCTTAACCGCAGAGAGCCTTCAAATCGGGAAGGTTATTACTGAACGAGAGGACTAGTTTTCACAGAACGAAATTCAGCAATAAAATTAAAACAGGTAAACATAAGTAACTAAACGTCTCACATCTAGAGGGAACCTTTGTAACTTCGTACCGAAAATGATGTTCAACTTTCAAGATTATCTTACTGAACGCAACACATTTCGAATCAATTATACCATTTTGTGTCAAACAAATCTCTTATTTCTGAAAATTCTTACATTATCCTTTAGATGAAAATTAAAATTTAGTGGCGATTTTTACAAAGCTGCCCTGGTTTGCTCAGCTTCGTACAAAATATGTCCACCTTTGTATGCCTCATTTTCACCGGAAACACTACACCGGACACAAAGAATTGCACATCAGTGTTTAGATGGAACTTTCATACTTGTTTTAATCGATTTTAGAAAGTATCATGCGTTTCAAAATCGATTTTATGCAATTTTTATGAGAGATGTTTTTGTAACACTTGGAAAACAAATTTTTCACTGCATTTTGACAGTTTTTTTTATCCCCCCTTACCCTTGATATAGGTCTGAAGCCTATTGGCTTATTGTGACCAAGATCCCATTACAACCAAAACACTTAACAATTAAACAAATGTCTTTAATAAAAATCTATCAGTATCAGTTTTATTTTAACGTCGTTACTATTTAGGAACGCCCATTTTGACAGTTAATTAGGTGTGAATAGTGAAGTGGCACACTGATACTTATTTTACTGAACACTCATGAATGTTAATCTAACACTCGATATACAATAATTTGATTTGATTTGAGTATTTACATTAGGTTTATTATACAAATATGGAGTTCGTACTACATGATAAGCGTTAAGCTAAGCCTTGTTGAGGTTTGTCACAACACTCATTAAAAAAAAAGAATGTGATTCAACACCCAAAGTCGGGTAGTTGTTTCAAAGTTCGCTTCAATACTACACAGTAAAAAATTGTGTGAGAAATAAAGTTGTGTATGGGAAAAGTTGTGTAAATTCACAAGCACTATGGTTGTAAATTGTAAAATTACTATCATATTTGTAGTACGATACTAACATAATGCTAGTAAAATTAAATTTTCGTTTTTATTCTCTCTCTGGTTTTTTTCGTTTCTTTTTTTTTTTTTTTGGTTTTTTCCCCCTTCGTGGTTCGTTCTTCTTTAATTTATTATCATCATTAATATTTTTATTATAATTTTTTTTTTTTTACCCTCCATGCCAAACGGCTGCCACAGCCTGGCCTTGTCTCTTGATTGAGTGGACATTTCCTGACATTCTTATTCAATGGTTCTTATTTAATGAATGATATGTAAACAAATAATGTTACTTTGGCTTATACAACCCGTGATAGAGCTTTTCCATCGTTTTGGCTCTTGAGGTTGGTCACCGACGCTAAGACGGCGATGGCCGCAGTGAAGGTTGGAAATGTCACAATCAAGATGAAGAATAAATACATACAAATACATACATACATTTGTGTAATGAAATTTGTGTATGGGAAAATTTGTGTGAGAAATGTCAAAATTTTATTGTTTACTATTGCAATTTTTCTAAGATATTAGTCATTTTTCGTATTTTTAACTGTCTAATTGTCTTCTAGAATCATTCATTGGATTCTTAAAATATGCCTCAGTCGTAAAAAATGAGGAATAATTATGTAATAACAGAAAACAGAGGAAGCATCATGTAAATTAGAAAAATTGACGATGCAACTCTTGACCATTTGCTTAAGAGAAGTAAGCAAGTTCGTGGCGCGGCCGGAAAACGCGAGACCATCAACGCAAAGGCTATGGGTTCAAGTCTCAGACCCTCTGTTCATGTTTTTTTCTTTTTTGTTCTTTTTTTTCTTTGTTTAATATAGAGACTTTTCACAGATATTATACATAAACCGAACAAAATTGCTCTACAATCAAAATTATAGACAGGAAGCCATTTTATAAAATTGACAATACACAACTTTACCAATACACAACATTTCCAATACACAAACTTCACAACCATAGCGCTCGTGCAAAAATTACCAACGATAGTGGTTGTAAATTTTTTTACTGTGTAATTTCTATGAGGACCTTCATTAGGAGTATGTGAAGGAAAAAAGCCTAGCCATGCTTTTTATGGGGGTCAGCGGAGACTAGAAGTCGATATCTCTTTCCGTTTGTGGTCCAGACACGTGACAAATTGAAAGAGAAGCGAATTATATACTGATTTTTCTTTGACTTGGATTAATAAAATAAACGTAAAAAGATTGTAGTTGTTTTATTTAAAAAATTGAGTTGGGTTTAAATATGATTTAATGCAGAGTATGGTCAATATTGATAAATAAATTTTCATAAATTTGAGAAACGCTTTCGTGCTTAGCGGAAGTGTTGGAAGCTTTCCATTTTCTGCCCCATCTACCCCTAATAACAATTAGTCTACTGTATGCTTTGTAGTATTAGAATTATTAAAATAATTAATTGAATGATGCCTAATTTAATTATAAACATTTTGCTTGTTAAATAAAATGTGTTTTGACACTGATAAAACTGACAAAACAAGATTAAACTAAACTGGCTTAATTACAAAATATGATATGCAAAAATTAATTTAATTAATCCCTCCTATTTAGCGCAAACTATAAAATTTCGTAGTATGCAAAATCAAGAGAAACAATTTATTATTTCAGTATAGATGAAAGTTTTACGATTTTAAAATGCAAATGAAATTAAAGAAATTATACAAATATTTTTATATATATATCATCGTAAAATAAATTTTATAGTGATAATAATTTCATGCTCTTGAAGTTTTATTCATTAGAATAACACTTAACTAGGTATTACATATTTTATTCAAAACCGAATATTTTCGATTGAAGGCTCTTTAAAATTTCTACACAAACTTTGGTAAAAATTACTTGGATGTTTGAGGAAGTCAAACTATAATTTAGTCAATAAGGAAATTTATGTAAGAAAGTAATTAGTAATATCCTAATAAAATAAAATAAAATAAAATTCATTTACGCATTAAGTCATTTATTAATAAATTCTTTAGCTAATCTTGGAATGCAAATTTAAGAAGTGCTAAGACCGGTAGAATTTCGTTCTAAAATGAATATTTTCGCCTGCAGCAGGTTTACTAATGAAATGGAAATCATAAATAAATGCATAAAAATAGTGAAATATTCTTGGCAAAGAGAGATTTCACAAGTTATGAACCATCTTGGCATTGTCGGTTAAATTTAATGGGATTTGGTTTTATTGGCCATAATGGATTTTTTTCTGACCATTTGAAATTATTTACTGATCAATTTGATTTTATTACTGACTGAAATGCTAATTTTAATTAACTAACCGAAAATGTGTCTTCAATTTTTTTTTTTTGATTTCGGAATTATATCTTTTGGGATTGAATTTATAATTACTTCATTACACGAGTCTCTAATGATTTTTTTGAATTTTAAATTTGCAAGACTGTTAAGATTTCATTTTAATATAGATATTTTGCAGAATATACACGGTATATATTTTAGTTGCATCCAATTTTGGTATTGAATTTAGGGCGATTAGGTATTGATTTTATCCCACTTCGGTATTGATTTTAAAGTGTTCCGGTATGGATTCTATCCCTTGAGATATTGAATTTAGTGTGTTTCTGTATTGATTCTCTGCTATTGAAGTATTGACCTTAGGGTGCTCCGGTATTGATTGATAGGGGAGAGTGGGGCAAAAAGTCACAAAACGGATATTTTATTTTTTTACAAGCTACTCCATCGCTTCAAAAATTTCTAATTAGCGCAGTTTTATAGGAAATTAACCGCTCTACAACTTTGTGAAAATAATTTTCCTCTATTTTGTAAGGAAATACGTACCAATTAAATATCGAACCGATTTCTAAAAGGTAATTTTGTGAAAATTCTTAAAAAATGCTGGGGCAAATAGTACCAGACATTGGGTATTATCATATTTTGATTCGCTTCATTACGGGATTCCGTAAATTTGAAAAAATACCTAGAGGACATATTTCCATAGAAAATTTATTCATCTACACCTTTGTAAAATACCGTTTTCTCTGCGAAAAAAGTGATAAAACGAGAAAAGCGATTTTCAAGCTATTTTAGAAAAAAGAAAACACACAAAAGACTGCTAATCGTTTGACCAATGCAAACAACAAGCGGAGAGACGTGGTAATGACGTTTCTTTTCGCCGTGAGACATCAGAAATTGCTTCGATTCTTTGTTACTTTTTACCCCAAGTGGTCATTTTTAATAAAAGGATTTCTGGAGAAAAGAACCTTTGTGAAATTCTAAAATAGATAGCGGATTCGTATTCAAAGAATCTAAAATATTCTCCAGTGCATCAATTTCTTCTGCAAGGAAAATATTTCAAAAATAGGGCTAAAAATTTCGATATTTTTTATTTTCTAAATTCCTTGTTCGAATTCTAAAAAACTTACTAAATTGAAGAAGGTCTATGGAGGCTATATAGAAAAAACATTGAGCCGCAATCTTTTTTACCTTGGAAGATATTGAGTTTTGAATTTTTCGATTTATGACTTTTTGCCCCAGTCTCCCCTATACCTTCCAAATCGGTACAGAAAATCCGGAGAGAACTCTCAAATCGGGAAAGTTATTACTGAACGTAGGGAATACGTTAAGGAATATCAGATAAAGGCGGGAAATGTTAACACTGCATTTGAACTCGAATCACAGATTTTCTACTACATCCTATCGAACCGAAAGATTCCGTATTTGAAAGGTCTGTGAATCTCAAACATCTTAAACAAAATTGAATCTAATCCGACCGATTACGGTTTTGATTTTTTGATATTTCCAGGTTTTGTGAGGGTTAATGAATCAGTTCGAATTGATTGTGAACTAAAATTTAAAACAAGGAATTGGTTAGACAAAACTTTTCGTAATGTTTGGACACTTTTAACCCGGCTGCTTGAATAATTTACAATTTCCATTTAAAAATTGGGTTTTATACCAAGTCTGATACTCTAACAACAATGAAACCCTATGCTTGATTTCAAATAACAATGTGAAATAGATTTGTTCCCAGTAACATCCCAATCCTATTTCTGGTAGAGAGATAGAAGCTGGAAAAGGAGATTACAGTGAAAACGATGAAGATGCAAATCCTGCAATTTCCCCCCTTGAGAGTGAACGTTGGGGTTTATGAATTCATGAATTCCGCACCACATATTTCCGCTTGGGGAGAATGTTGGAGTGCATGAAAAAAAAACAGCAAAAGAGTTTGAGGGCTTCATCTGAACATCAAAATCCTCACGCATCATCTTTTGCCTTCTCAATGGCTGTGTTTTTTTACTCCCTTCAGAGGCTTCTCCCCTGGTTCGATTGATGGAGCCGAAGATGAAACCACATCAATGCCTTCTGTTTCCCATCTGCAGGAACTATTGAGAGTCTACCATCGAATGGGAAATTTATTCAAACACATCCCGTACCCAGGAGGAGGAATTCCACGGTGACAATTCCACTCTTTGGCTGTTACAATTTTCTCGTCGCATACATTTTCTTTTACTGGTGACGAAAGTCAGTGGAGGAAAATCACTCTCGAGAGAGGAAGTCAAAGAGGTGTAGATCCGCTTCTTTGACGCCCTATCCCCCTCTCACATCCCCATGTCAATTCAACAACACCCTCTCAGCCCATTCCCCAAAAATTCCACACTGTGATAATTGAAATTGAAATTCTTCTCCAACATCGTGTTTTATATCACTCAGCATTTGAAATTTTTCCTCCTGGGCTTGTGGAATTTGTTCTTCTTCCGCCGGAAATCTTTCAGTCCCTTCTGACTGCATTCTCTCCCATCGTGAAACTCAACACCGAACCCTGACCACTTTTTGCTCTCTCAACCCCTCTCATCCCATATCTCGTCCATGGGAATCCACACCGAAGTCGATATTTTAATTACTGTTCACTGAATATTTCACTCAATGCACGCACAGGTGCGATATTTACCTTGCCATGGCAGAGACCTGCAAGACCACACAGAAACTCTGCAAAACTTTTACTAGTATTTTTTTCCCATACTTCTATTGCTATTCTTGTGCTTCTCCACAAAAATTTCCTATGAATAAAAAATTGGAATATGTTGGCAGAAATGCATAGCAATTTTTACTAAAACGTATATTTTACATATTAATTCACTCAAAACGCTTGACCGAAAGTGCAGTCATGGGAATTACGTGACAATATCCAGAACGATTTTTGTAATTTCCTCCCTCACCCTCATTCTTCTGCAATAGTTTGAGGTGGTGGATATAGAATAAAATGAATATTTTTTCGGAAAAACAACAGCCCTGCACGTTTTAAGGGACACTGAAAGAAAGAAAAAAACCTTTTTTAAAAGAACGATAAGTGCTTGAAGCTTGATCTCGCTACGGGTTCACGGGTTAAATTATTGCGATCAAATAAGACCTATTTTTAACTTAATTTGTCTTATGCAAAGGAAGAACAATAATTAAGCCTGTTTAATGTAGGTATTAATATAACAGATCAGGGATGTTGAAACCACATCGTAGTCTAATCCTTAAAATCTCGAAAACGGAGCAGATGCCAAAATATCGCGGCGTGGCGCTTATTATCTCACTATAGGGTGAAAGCAACGCCTTTTGACACTATAAGGACTCGTGTCAGGACCTATTAACACCCTACCCTATACCATTTGGAATACGAAATTTGAACACTTATCCGTGCCGAAAAACGTAAATTAATGAAAATAATGTCATATTACTTATATTTCATTAGCCACATTAAATAAATTTCAACATTTTGACAAAAGTGTCAATAGGGGTTCCCTGTCGAAGATGTGTTCATTCGATCCTACAAGAAGAGTGACCGTTTAGTAGACTGTAAAAAATGTAGAACATTGCTCAACGGCTCTATTTGAATTTGGATATTGTCCCCTAATAGGCGTATTAGTCACCCTCTCGTATTCATGCTCGTTAGGGTAGAAGTAGTTACTTTAGGTGTGACGTCTTGAGGAGAGCTATGCGTAAGTCTATCCTAATCAATCTCTCACTGATCATCAATGAGTGCATTTGGGGTTGTGCAGGGGTTAACCCTTCAATGTGTTACTACAACTCTCCCGCGAATTCTAAAGTAAACGTTGACGAATTGTATTCTCGGTCTTTTTTGGATAATTTGGAGTCAAGAAACACGATATAGACCTTTTTAAAACTTTCTATTTTCTCCTCTTACGACGAATGTATGTGTCTGAGTCTGTGTCAAACCGTCCAAATGGTGGAGAAAATCAGAGGTTTTTTAATGTGAAAATTGTTTAATTCCTCAGAGTTAAGTCATTTTCACAAGAAATTACTTTTTTTAATTTAGTTGAATACAGCTATTTGGGTTAATTGTAAATACTTGTCGATATTACAACAAAAACATTGGGATGTAATTTTGAGCTGGAAGACTCATATTCTTTTGAGCTGTCTCAAAATTCAGGATAAGTTTGAGAAAAACCCTCTTGTACAACACTATTTTGGTTAATAAGGAATGCAAAAGTACGTATTACAAGAAGGGACACGACCTGCTAATAAGGATAAAATAGAGAAGAAAATATTTTGTCCCATTTTAGAGATTTTTCGCAACCGCAACGCCGCCAAACGTTTGCCAATTGAATTATTTGTGTCTCTATCTCTCTCACACAGTTGAATTGGGCGCGATTTAGGAAGCTTGTCATTTGAAATGATATTTTCTTTAAATTTCTTCATATTTCCGCAAGATTCAAGTAAAAGCGTGTGTAGTGAAGAGCTAACCGTCTACTGACAAAGATATCAATAAGACAATTTATTTTTATATGAGTTTTTATTTCTATTATGTCTTTTTGGCGCCAATATATTTATAATGACACCGTGGATAAGCGGGATTAGCGTTACCAGCACGGCTATCTGCAATTTCTATTAGAAATATTAACACAAAATTTCCGATACTACACGAATTTTAACGAGCACAGGTCTGCTCTAAACGTTGGTGGCAAGTCGCGATACTAATTAATATACAGAGTGGCCTAATTGAACTGTAACCTCAAAGTCAGAAATCTTTCAATACTTGAGGTTCTTTTTGAAATTTTCGTCGTCCCCATCTTTGGCATAGGCTATCACCCAGAGACCGCTTATGAACGTATCGCACGCTGTTAAAATGCGAGTTTCCGATATACTAACCATTCACAACGAAGGACTAGCTTAAGTTCATTGACACTTTGGTATGATCTTGGCCAACAAAATACCCCATACATAGAAGTCGAGCGGATTTACATTTGGCGACCGTGGAGGTGTGCTCGAAATGAATAACAAGACGTTGTTTTTTAAGTCAATATTTTCTGGCACGCGATTTTGTCGACGGTTACGAATCTTGTCAGAATTTCCAGTATTTTTTTCATCTAATGCGTACGGAATGAGGACTCCTAGGACAATTTCCGGATATACATTACCATTCACTTTCACGGTACAGTTCAAAAAGCTCAGTTGCAAGCGATAATTTGACATCATGGAAGTCCATATCATAAAAAAACGATGGTCCATGACTTGCGGTGATCATCCAAATGTTTAAATTATCGTATGACCTTTCCCTCAAGTAGACATGATCGTCTTGTTTGTTGACGAATTGTTAGATTGTAAGAATTTTCTCATCTCAGCTTGGTCTCTAATGGTTAAGCAAAGCTGCTGCTTAGCTCTATCGAACATAATTTTTTTGAATATCGCTATAAGGATCATGCCCCTTTTGGGATTTTTAATGATTTTTATAGAGGTTTTTTTCCAATATTCGTCTCATGGTTACGATGCCGATTTCATTCAATTCGTTTGTTCACTTTAATGACGATGTTTCACGATAATGAAGTTTTTTTATCTTCTCAATAGCATTTTGCAATGTTAGTAGTATCCCTGTCAATGTTACTAGTATGTATTTGCGTGTTTATCCGTTTTCTCCTGCTTCTTGTGAAGTAAGGGGAGTTGTGGGCCGTTGTTTGGCAAGACATGTGTAAATTTTATGTCTCGATGCTATTAACACTAAACCTTAACCTACCAATACCGGTCAAAATGGACGAATTGAATACTTTTTAAAATTAAGGTAAATTACCCTCACTCGACCAGGTTCCTCGATTCGACCGGTGGTGGGTCAATTTTTGAATGTTTGATGGTCAATTTCGTCAATTTCTATGAAATTGTCACTGGTTCCTATTATTCATAGAATAAGTCACCTATTAATGTTTAGATCATACGCAAAATGTTATAGAAATATAAATAAATTGAATAAATAAATCTACCGGTCCAGACGAGGAACCGGTCGAGCGAGGGCACTTTACCTTAAGACATATCTAAACCGTACGATGTTACTATCAAACTTTATGAATCTCTTAAACTATGTATGTACAGTGAATTCGGGCATTTGGAATCAAAATGCCACCTGAATTAGAGAGAAATTCGGGCGACAAACTTTTTGAAATTCAACGATTTTTTATTCATCTCCATATTACATATTGAATTTACATACTCATATTTATTGTAAATTTAATGAAAATCCCCTAATAATGCAAAATCACATCAAAACTAAGACAAACGTAGCAAATTTTAGCATATTTGCTTCATTTGATAATCGTAATCAAACTTTGACAACAAACCTTTTTCAAATGTAACTGCTGCCCGAATCAAGAAGTAGTCCGATCTTAAAAGAGCCGAATTAGCTAGAGTCTACTGTAGTATATTTTTCAGTGTTTTATTCTAATTTTTTTCCTCTTTTCCAAGTAAAAATTGTTGAGTGTCCCACTTACCGTGGTCTGTCATTTGACCGAGCGCGCTAGGAAAAACTATCAAAACGGTCGGTAGGTTTAGTATTTAATAAGTAATACTTAATAACTAGTATCCCTGTATAGAGTTAAGTTTCGAAACACGAAAACTTTAATCACATTCAGGTGTTGAAGGGCTCTAAAGCTTGCGTCTTTTCACAAATACGTTTTTAAGAAATTCAAATTAAAAAAAGTCATAAAAATTTTTCGTAAATGCATTTGTAATTTTGTTACTAATAAAATGAACTATCATTATGGAAAATTATGAGGGTGGTGCCTCTGGTAGTAGGAAAGTTATAGCGATATGAATTAGGTTATGCTTCAATTCAGCCACCCTGTAATATCCATTCAGGGGAAACGTTTCTAAGCCCTGTCTTACCAACGTCGATCCTAGACGGGTTGAAGCCATATGCTTGAAGAGCCATTGGGACCCATTGTAAGGTAGGCTTCCAGGATACCACGTAGGATTGCAGCCTAGAAGATTCATGAACAATCAGCTCTTCAGTATTCCGCAAATACTGAAAAAAGCCTAAATCAAATCAAATAAATAAATCGATTATTTTATTTCAATAATTTTTTTCAAAGTTGAAAATGTTAAAACCTGGTCCGAAATGTAGCCTCAGACGCTTTACCACCCTTTTTTTTAAGCATAAGCATGAATATTGAAGTGCACGATCGAGCCCCGTATTTCCCTAAATTGTACCAAAATGTAGCAAACAGATCAATACATTTATCATTATTAATACAATAAATCATAGTTAAGAAATAGAAGAATCCCAATTGAAATGGATGATGAATGATTTTTTTCCAATCTACATTGTTCTCCTAAGTAGATGACCACTGCTAATTTCTCAAGTAATTGTTTCAATGTTTTTTCACAATTTCAATTTACAACAAATCGCTCTGAATTAACCTGTCTTATTTTTCACTGTGTATCATTTATTTCTTTGCCGCAACATTCACATCATGTTGAACGAATTGAAGAATTGGCTCATTTCAGTGCAATTATTCCTCATTTTCTCACTGTGGAGTCCTTCTGCCCAGCTCCCAGATAAAAAGAACTGCCCAAGCAATTGAATAAAATCGTGTGAAATAAAAATAATTGAGTCACAAACGTGCGATGAATCAGCAGAAAGAAAAACAACAGGGAATTATTTTTGGTTTTTCGAGTATTCTGCGAAACTTTCGCCCTTGACTGCCAAGCAAAATAAAAGGGCAATCATATTGAAAGCTTTCTGTCTATAATTAAGTCACTTTGATCAAATCCCTGGGAAAATATTGGAAAAGGTTTTTAGCTGAGTTCTTTATATTTTTTGCGGTAAAAAGAAACATAGAGATATTCGGACGTCTTTTAAAACCACAAAATTGTCTCGTGAGATTCAAAGAAGGATCCCGGAAGGTAACATGCCTTGTGATTGAGGGTGAAAGTTGAGAGAAAGCGAACGAGGGGAGAGAATGGATTGACATTTTAATTTACGCCTGTCTCATGGAGATAGTGACACGTTTTTCCCAACTCTATTGATTTTCCCCCTTTCACAATCCCTCAGGATTTCTCTCCTGCAAAAGGGTTTCCGATATATTTTCATATTCAGGAGGTGTCCTTGTTGCCACAATCTTGAGATAACTTTTTTTTATCGTGCCATGGGTAATCTTCGACCAAGTCAATTAGGGGTGAAAATTTTGCGTGAATCCTTTGAGGAATTTCTGAGACGTAAAATAGGAAGGATGCCTTTTCGCAAATTTTCTCTGTATACTAATTATCCTTTTGATTAGGGGAAGGTGGAGAAGGTGTGGTAGATTGATTTTCGTACATTTTTGAGGTATTTTTCGTAAAGGATAAGCTCAATTATTGATAATACTGAAGCATTACCTAAGGCCATAGACACACTTATGACTTAAGCCGAGAGAGGGCTTAACGTAAGTGTAATCAAAATGATGATCAGATTACATTTCCATCAGTTTCTGATTAAAATCTGTCTCTCAGCTTGAGCCGAGAAACGGTTTAATTAGTGGGAAACTGATGGGAATTTTTTCAAAGCATTATTTTGATTATAATTCCGTTAAGCTGTCTCTCGGCTTAAGTCGTAAGTGTGACTAGGGCATAAGTCCTATGCTCAATCACAATCTGAATCGAGGATTTATGATATAGGGTGAAAGGAACACCTATTGACTCGTGATTCCAACAACGGTTAACCGGTTTCGAAAAACCTGTTAACCGCCAGATTTTGGAGACGGTTTTAAATCCGGTTTTTGGACATGAAACCGGTTTAAAACCGTCCTTTTACAAAAATTTTAAAATTTTTCGCTTAATTTTTCTGTAGAGAATGATCTAAAAAATTGACTTTAGAAACCATTTCCAATCGAAAAATTAATTTTTTTGTTGAAAAAAAAATTGACAATACTTTTGCAAGATTAAAAAAAAATTATAGCGAATTTAAGTAGAGAAAAATTTTCGTAACTATCCTTTCAACATTCTTTTTTTCTATTTTTTCGATTATTATTTTTCTTCCACGATTCAAATTTAATAAACTTAAGTTTAACCAGATTTAACTAGTCACAAGATTTTAAAAATAAAGAGGAAAACTCTTTCGGTTTGTTCGTTAAAAGATTCTCTATAAAATTCTTTTTTTTTCATTTGCAAAAATCTAAAATAATTTTTTTAAAATATTTCCTCATAAAGGATTGTCAAAAATGACAACGTTTATAACCAATTTATTCTAAGAAAAATAAATGGTATGAAAAAATAGCTATTTTTACGGAAATCTACTTTGCATTAGCTTTTCGACGGTACAATATATTTTTGGAAAATCTCCCAGTAGTTTTCCTGCACTTTGAAATTTTCAGAACTGTTTTAAATATACAAAATAAAGCAATAAAACAAATAAGTTCCAAACTAATTGAGAAGAAGAATATATTTATTTGTTAAATATTACATCAAAGTTAAAGTTCTGAAAAATTGCTAAAAATTCCATAATCCATTTCTAAATATGAAACCGGTTTCGGAGCCATCCAAAACCGGTTAACCGTCTATCCTAAAAACCCGGTTATTTGGAACAACTACTATTGATACTTTAAGAAGTCGTGTCAGGATCTATTGACACACTACTCTTCTGTACCACTTGGAATACGAAATTTGAAGACCTATCCTTATCAGAAAACGTAAATTAAGAAAAAAAAACGTCATATTACTTACATTTTATTAGATACTTTAAATAAATTTCAAGATTTTGACAAAAGTGTCAATAGGGGTTCTCTGTCGAAGAGGTGTTCCTTCGACCCTACACTCTTAGAAAAGTTTAGACATCATTACTAATGAAATTTAGTTGATCGGGTGATTATTATCAAATCTATTTCAAATAGTTCTTATAATCTTAAAACATTTTACTCACAATAAATTTATTAGTAGCGAGAACATAAGGCAATATTTACGTGGATAAGTTGCGGCAATTATAATGGTTTCAGATAATTATATTTGCTTGTTTTAATTAAATGAAATGGATATCGCAACTAATATTGGTCACTAATCCCTTTTAGTTCTCACAACTAATGCAAATAAATGGGCCTATATTTTCATAAAGTTCTGACAGCTTTTTTAATAGTAAAGAGTGGTTTTCTACTTAAATATTGAAGCTTCTTCGAGCTATATAGTAACCACAACTAATATGATATAGTTATTATAGCCGATAACATATATATCAACCACATTTATTTAGTTATTGGAACTAATATGTCATAGTACCCGTTATTAATCTTATATAGTTATGATAACTAAATGAAAAAGATACTGTAACTAATATTGGTCAACTAATTCATTTAGTCACCCAATGGATGGGTCTATGCTTACTATATTTTGTGGTTTACTTAACTGTTTATGAGGTAGTTGGGACTAAATTTTTCTAAGAGTGTAGTACTACTTTAAATCATTCGCATAGTTCAAATCAAAATTCATATGAGGAACTGCCCTATCCTCCCGTACTGTTCAATCATCACCAGCAACTGTATTTGAGACCGAGATCACGCAGAATCCTCAATCAGAAGGGTGATGTACTTGTTGTAAGAAAACTACTAGTAAGGGGTGAATTTTCACCCCCGCAAGTGTTTATATGAAACAGTTGCACGTAAAAGGAGTACTAAGTGTAATGAGACACTCATTCATCCACTTTTACGACGAAGAAATTGTTATTTATGCGCTGCTCCAAGGGTGATGGAGAGCCAGAAGGGGTGGCAAATTGGGCAGAGCTGCGAGATGGTTTGAAATAGAGACGATATAGCTTGAAGTACTCATTTGGTTGTCAGGTGACGTATAAATTTAACAAACTTCTTCTCATTATGTCAAAAACATCATGCAACCATCCGTTAAGCAAAGAACGCAATTTCTGTCATGAAAATACAACCAAAAATTCCTATAAAACACGCAGCCTTTCAATTGAGGGGTTGTTTCCTATACCATCTTTCCTCAAGAGCTCTCTCCCCTATTTTTTTCTTCTTTCTTTTTCCTCCTCTGACATCTCTAAAGTGTCCTCACAAACATGGAGATTTCTGCCTCAGTTCCTCAAGGATCTCTTTCAAAGGGGGCTAATCAATAGATCTGTGGGGATCCTCATAATACCCTGACCCTGATCCTAATTGGAGGGTGTCTTCACACATTGAGTGGCAGGTTCTTGAAAAAGGTGGTCATTATTGAAATAAAATTTATAGTACAGAGATAGAAGGTTTATAAAGAAGATGGGTTAACTCTGAAACAGACTTGAAAAACATCGATTTTCATAAGTCAAAATATTTTCCTATGTAATTTATTTGAAAAGCCTCCAGGAATGGAATTTATAATTTTATGGAGCAGAACCCAAGAAGCAATTTTTTCTTAATATAGTCTTGTAGGATTCCTTAAGTAAGGCACTATAAAACCAAAGATCTTTTTATTTGCTTATAATGTTCTTGGTTCCATCACTGAGATTACTATAAGTACAGTGGCGCACTCTTAAGGATCTTAAAAGCTTCTATAGGAATTTCAAAAGAAAATTCTCACTTTAAGTCTTCTAAAAGTGCACTAAAAGACTTGTATAATACCAGGGGCCTATCAAGCCTAATAAAAAGTGAAGATATTTTTCAGTTTTCCTTGTAAAAATATTGCAGATATTGCACCGCGACTTAAACAAATTCCCTCGTAGTTCTTGTATTATTTCGGCGAACATTATGAAATATGTATTTTTAGATAGCTTTTAGTGCACGATTTCGAAATATATCAGACTAATAAGTCAATTCTCTTTAGGGAAAAACTAGCCAATAGTCTTTAGTGCATCTATGCAAAAACGTATGGAAAAATGAAATGTCGAGAGGCCTCTGATAATACTTAGTTCTATAAGGCAGCTATTTCGCTTCTTGGCAATTATTTACTATTTTTTTAATCATTTTTAAGTATTTTTTTATTTTTGTTCATATCCCTTTCTTATCAAGAACTTTAACAAATTTTTATCAGTATAAAAAAACAATTTCTACTTTTTCAAATAAAAAGAAACCGCCCATAAAAATAGGCCACGCCTCCTAAACCAAATTGAAAGTCTTAATAAATATGTAGAGTTATGTAAATGCTCAAAATAGTTCAAAATCTTGATTGCTGATAAGGCAAGACATTGAGAGAAATACTGAATTATTTTCAGTTTAAATACAAATTAAAGTATGGGCGTGGCCTATTTTTTCTTTGGAATACTCTTTATTTTACTACAATTTAGATTGGAAATTATAAGTATAGTTCGCAAACAAGATTGCTTTATAAAACATTTATCATAAATTTCGTTTTATTAAATATTTATAAGGGAAGAGTACCAGCGATCGGCAGTGTTCCTAAGATCGTCATGTTTCGATATTGTTGCTCCAAATCGAATGAATTTTAAAAATGATTAGCTACTTTTTAGCATTTAGCTCTCATAAGAATGCCGTGTATTAGCTCGGATTTAATTTATCAAATCAATTTTTATATTTTATTAATTTATTGTAAAAATTAAAAATTCAAATGCACAGATATAGATAAATGGATCACTAATATACAAATTAACACACTCAAAAATACCAAAGAGTGTTTTTAGGCTTATATTTTTGATTAAGTGCCCTTATAATGATTTACTTATTCATTATACGATTTGAATTTAATGAGAGAAAAGTATGTATTACAATCAGCTTTTTTCTCAACTACTTACCCGTCCAGAGGATAAATTCTGGAAGATATGAGTTTTTAGTTTTCAGTGACCCCTCTAAAAATAACATTATCTAAAGACGTTTTTTTCTCGAAACTGGTAAAAATTTTGTCCGTACATGCCTGTGATCGGAAAATTCGCCATTTTGATTTTTTGAAGGACGAAATTTACAACTACACTGTAGGGCCTCTTTTGAAGCAATTTGCTGTAATTTGAATGTTTTGGAAAGGATTTAAAATTTCTAACCTGGCTGCATTTGTGTCAATTAATTTTTTCGATCTAAAGGCCAAACGTTATGAGATATCTACTCGTAGTCTTCAGTGACTATTACCCCTAAAGCGATGTTATTTTAGGTTTCCTCGAAAACCACTTCAACGATTTTTCATTTTTGGATATGTTTAGGAGGTAACCCAGGTTATCATTTCGTCTAATTGTATCTATTACCAGAAAATTCTCTATTTTGAATTTCTGAACCGGTATGTGCTCAAAAATATGCAATCATTAAGGTAATTCAGGGCGAGGTCTATCTCGTGAGTTTGGGCATTTTGCAAAGCTGGGACGCTTTGTCATCTTTTTTTAAACTATTTAAAAAAAAATCAGTTTTTTTATTATTTATTATTTTATTTATTTATTGAAAATAGTTTATTTATTAAAATTTGTTTATTAATGAGTTTAAATTATTTAGAAGTCGCGTTAAATAGATTGAGTGGATAGCTTGGTTATTATTACTGCTGTTTTATTTCTTATTATTAATTTATTAAACATTTATTCTCATCAATCTCTTTTAGAATTTTTAAAGAAACGTATAAATGAATAAAGCAGAAAAGGAGATTACAAAAAATAAGATTTCAGAAGTTAATTGCAAAGAGAAATTAAAGAAAAAACGTATTACGTATTTTCAAATTCAAATTTTAAATGTAAAATTGGAATTGAGTCCTTCTACATAAAATACAAAAAAAATAATTACCAGAAATATTTTATTCTTCTTATTCTCTCTGATTGACTAAAGCTTTGAGTATATAAAGAAAATATTTATTTTCTTTAGGCTATTCTTGTTCCAGGTGAAAACATTTTTTTGGGAATTATCTAGAAATGAAAGGGTTGTGCAATTTTCCCTTTATTTCTTTTTTCCAGGTTATGAGTTACAAATGCTTCTAGAAAGCATATTTCTTAACCGATTGGAGCAAGTTTGGATTTGTTAGAAAGGCCTTGGAAACCATGACAAATTTGAACCAATTTCAAGAGAAGAAAAATCACTCAAAAGCATTTATGATCCTTGGTTCATTTTGAAATCGGTCGAAATTTGTTATGGACCGGTAACCACAGTAGGGGGTTACTTTATACAGCTAAAGTTTTTTCAGGACTTATTTGCTAAACGAGGGGGTCCGGGGGTTGCTAAGGGCGTTCGGTTCTTGGGGTGATGTGACTCCCGGCTCGACTGTCACAGTTATGAGTTCGAGTCCCGCCTCGTGCAAATGATTAAAGCGTCTGAATGGACATTTTTCACGAAACATTGTAAATTAAATAATAAAAAACGACTCAAGTATCAAACAACTCATTTTAATCAATGTTTTTCATGAATTTGACCCATTATAATAATATATTTTTATAGTTAGGCGAGGTCCTGAAATTTTCTGAAAGGGCCATTGCTGGTCAAATCCTTTAAGAATACTGAAAAAAAAAATGAATTGTCCGAAGCTTGAGTCGTCCGAAGGTAGCAGCCTTTCCTTTGTGGTGTCTGTCTACACACTAGTAGCAATTTTCGTCAAAAGTTGCCTTTTTTAAAAAAAATTCTGACGTTTCTGCCTACAAGGCATTTTTTAAATAAATTTCTCCTAGTGTGTATAGAAGCCTTTACAGGATTATTGCTAAATATTTTTCACCTCGAAAATGTTTATTTTTGAAAGTAATGCATGCGTGAAAATACCCTACCCTCGCCTGGTATATTTACGAAAAGTGAACTATTTTGCTGACCTATCTATTGACATAATTAGGTCAGAATAATTCGAATAATTAATGGAATAATGAAAAACTATCAAGTCTTCGAAGCCAAAATGTGTGGGAAGCCTGAAAGCCTTCATTGCTTGAACTTTAAAAAGTAGGGGAGACTGGGGCAAAAAGTCACAAAACGGATATTTTATTTTTTTACAAGCTTCTCGAGTGCTCCAAAAATTTCTAATTAGCGCAGTTTTATAGGAAATTTACCGCTCTACAACTATATGAAAGCAATATTCCTCTATTTTGTAAGGAAATACGTTTATCGAGCCGATTTCTAAAAACACAAAAGACTGCAAATCGTTTGACCAATACAAACAGCAACCGGCGAGACATGGTAATGACGTTTCTTTTCGCCGTGAGACATCAGAAATTTCTCCGCTTTTTGTTCCTTTTTGCTCTATACCTTTTGTTACTTTTTACCCCAAGTGGCCATTTTTAATAAAAGGATTTCTGGAGAAAAGAACCTTTATGAAATTCTAAAATAGATAGTGGATTCGTATTCAAAGAATCCAAATTATTTAGAAAATATTCACTAGTGCATCAATTTTGGAAAATGTAGGTAAATAATTATTATCTTCTGCAAGGAAAATATTTCAAAAATAGGGTTAGAAATGTCGATATTTTTTATTTTTTAAATTCCTGGTTCGAATTCTAAGAAACTTACGGCATTGAAGAAGGTCTATGGAGGCTATCTATAGAAAAAAATTGAGCCGCTATCGTTTTTACCTTGGAAGATATTGAATTTTGAATTTATCGATTTTTTTGCCCCAGTCTCCCCTATAATTGGTTTTCTCATACAAGTTCGATCGCCAAATCGATTTGTAGGGCTTCAAAGTCGTAAGTTCGAGCACACCGCTAAGCTGGGATGCTTTTTTATCCCTTTTACCAGGTATAATTGCTTTTCACGCTTTTTATTTTTCAATGTACAACTGCCATATTGCATACAGCTAATTAATTACTTTTACAATGCAACTGCTTTACTCCCTGCTATAATTTACAATCATTTTAACTTTGTGTTACTTAAGTGTACATAATAAGCAGTAAATTAGAAATCTGAGTTGTGATTGGCATAAACCATAACATGAATAGTCTTTAGTTCAATTTTTTTTTTGAGTTTTTTTTTTAACGAATGCAGCAATAATTCATAACTCCCCTAGAGGAAATGTTTCGTGAATGAACAATGCGTGCGTCAATGAACACCCCCTTTAGTTTTCTGTGTGTGAATTTAATCTATGTGAATTTTCGTGCTGAGGGTTTCGCCATGGCAAAAGTGGCAGGAAATGAAAAGCAGAGAGAGGAAATCATTCACAATTCCTTACTTTTACCACTGACTCCCAATACGTAGATTTATAGAAATTACGCTCTGGTGGTGAAGTGTGCGTGCTCAGAGGGTGAGACCTTAAGGATCCGTTTTTGAGGTCCCGAATACCCATCCACTGAAAAAAAAATAATCCATGATGCCTGCGAAAAGTGTTGAGAGCACCATTTCGTTTGACTTTACATAAAACATAATCAGCTGATTCTTCTCTCAGCTGGCTCTCATTTGGCCTTCCTCTTGTTGGATGCTGGATGCTGTGCATACAAAACAGGGCGATATGTTTTTGGGTTTTACTGGAGGTGCTGAGGGAATGCTTGTGGAATCGATTTCTCTGGGTTCTCTTTTGGGAGGGTTGGAAAATGGTATAGTTCCCGCAGGATGAAAATGGGGAATAAGGGAGTTCGTCCCCCTTTTGGAATTTTAGCACATGAAAAAGCATTTGAGTTCTGGGTGATTTAGTCCCTTGTGGGGCGTCATCGGCACATAATGTGACGACGATGCTGGAGTATAAACATAAATAAAATGGAAGAAGAGGAAGACATGAGCATATAGAACGCCCTGTACGACCAGCTGTTTATCTCGATATTCCAGTTTTGAGGTCTTTTTGCTCCTCTTGCACCCATCTCTTGGGTATGATCGCGATGCTCGAGGCTGTTTTGTATGATTTGACTGGCCTACGAGATGGCTGGTTCTCTTCGGGTCTCTTGTACATAGACGTAAATACACAGTCCAACAAACATGGTACATAAAACCAATGAACTTGGTGTTGGTGAGACCTTCTTTAGACGTTTTGTTTATTTGGATTTCTTGCTCAGATCATGGTGATCACTTTGCTGCACGAAGAGAATTGCTCCACTAGCCATGAGCAAACCATATTCGCGCGATCTGCTTCCTCAAAATATAATCTGGACAGCACGTCACGACCAGACTTTGGGATTCCCTCCCAGGGGAATAAAATCGCTGTGGATGCTAAATTCAAGGAGGGGACCTATATCGGGTCCAAGATCATCCCCTGCAGCCTCTCGCGAGTCTCGCGAAGACGTGCACAATTGCATCGAGATTGGACGTACTTAAGTAATTAAATCATTCCACAGATCCCTCGAGAGAGCAACTCTTCTTGGTCAGGATGGTATCTGGCGGCACAAATTTTAAATTCTCAGATTGCTCGTTTATCGACTTCTTTCACAAAAGTCGCCATTTTTCACACTCAATGGCCACTTGAGAGACCATTTCTGTAGATTCCAGTATTCCAAGATGATTACAAGGGCAATTTAGAATTAAATATTGTCGTCTGATTAGTATCAAAATAGTTACCAATGCACTTTTGTAAATGGTTCTTAAGAAACATTCATAAGAGCCCCTTACAATCAGCACCAAGAACAGATACATGCACTGAATAAATTTAACACAGAACATATAGAAAGGTTTAGAATAAATCGTTCTGTTTTCTCTCTTCCCATCTCTAACTTTACATCAAATAAATTAGATCAATACACTCTCCTAAATAGTGCCATTTTATTGGAAGCATAAACAAAAATTATAAAAGTAATACTGATACAGCAATAAATATTTAGCACATGTTTGTGCAAAATATATTTATGAAAGCAATTTGCAATTTTAATGAGCAATTGTGGAAAGAACTAAGACATAACTGTTAAAGAGAAATTAAAATCACGGATGGTCCTTGCTTCTCTCGTTTTATTATTCTTAAGTAGCAGAAAAATTATAGTATTATATTAATTATGAACTGACATTAAATTTGTGCTAAATGTCAGAACCGCTGGGGATAAACCAGTGATAAGCCTGATCAGCTTATTGTAGGTGAGATTCTGAAGATGGGATGCAGTACTTTTGAATGAAATTTCTGGAATAGAAGCAAATTTTGTATTTACACCGAGATCAGGCAAAGTGCCCTCAATCGACCGGTTCCTCAACTCGGTTGGTAGAGTTACTTATTCAATTTACTTATATTTTATATAATATTAAGTGTATGATCTAACATTAATAGGTCAATTATTCGATAAATAATGAGAATAAATATTAAAAGATAAATAATAAGTGACAATTTCATAGAAATTGACTATTAAACTTTCAAAAATTGACCACCGATCGTCTTAGGGCTCCTTACACTATGTAAGATTTAGATGAACTGGATTTGCATATAAACTGTTTAACCCGTTTTAAAGTTCGTAAAAGTTTGTGTTCCTTCGCAAGCATTGTTCGTAACTTGGTCATTTTACGAACATTTTTTGTTCTCTAACCAATATCAGTTCGTAAATGTTCATAAACACGCATATAAAGTTTGTAAAATTTTGTCATTTGTTCGTAAAGTATTTTCAAACAAACAAAAGTGCACGAGCAAATGTTTATAAAAGAATAAAGAATGCTCTTGAAGTGATCATGTTACGAACAATGTTTGTGAAAAAATTCAAACTTTCACGAACTTTTTTGTGTTATACGATTTACGAGCATTTCGTGAGTCCCCAGTAGGAAGTTGCACTGCACACGTTTATAAACGATTTTATGATATATTCTTTTCTGTTTAGCCGAAATGATTGTAGTAGCGGAAAGTGCTCATGCTTTACACGGTCCCAAGCTTTATAATGACTAAATTTTTCCTATGTTTTTCAATAAATGTGACTCATCGCACACATATTTCAAAAATTAGGGGAAAGTGTCGTGTTTTTAAAATATATCGCCGAGTCACATTCATTCGGGAACATACGAAAAATGTAGTCATTATGAAGCTTGGGGCCGTGTAAAGCATGGGCACTTTCCCCTAAATGTCCTCTAGAATTATGCCGAAGTAATCATCAATATCGGTCAGACGCAAGGTTAAGCAAGAGATGAGATAATTGAGGTTATGATTTATGGGAATTGCTTTTTCAACTCTGGTACTCCTGGTGTTGACCTTACAATTTTCAAATGTTCCAGAAAATGAAAGGGTTTTATAAGAACTTTTCTGCACCCTTAAGCGGTCTTTAGACTACAGTTTTAGCCTAGTTCTCGAAGATCTCAAAATCTTAAATAGCGAACAATTTTATTCCTTTTTGATAGCCTAATAGGTCATTTGTCTTAAATAATCTAATCCTCAGGTAGATTTTTCCAAAAAATCGTGAATGATAAAAAATTAGAGCAGTTAAGCCATATGGTTAAGCCTTCGGTCTAAAGCCCATATTATACGAGTTTCAGTCTATAGGTTTAGACTCGTTCATGAATGTCTCGATATTCTAAATAAAAAAAAACAATTTCAAAGGCTTTTTAAAATAAAATGGAATTTTTGACTTTAATTTCTAAACTTTAGTCAAAACTTTTCGAAAAAATTCGTCTGATAGGAAATGAGAGAAGTTAAGCCATATGGCTAATATTACGTCTAAAGCCCGTATTTCTCATCAAAATCTGCCAAATAGCGAATTAGATATGGTGTTTTTAATCTCGTGAAATTGAGCTCTTCATATCTCCGGTTCTAGTATAACCACAGTGAACCTCCGCCACATTTTTGAAACTTCATAGCCTAGCACAATAGCATTTATGGCCATATTAGATGACATGAGATTCTATTAGACTTATAGTAAGTAAGATTGTTAAGAACTTCACACAATAATCATTTACTTATCACAGAAAATTTTCAAAATTATTAAATATTTAGCACCTGTCTGTACTAAAACTGTTTATAAAATACATCTACTATAGCAATGAGTAATTTAAAAAAAAATATAGTTCCATTACTTTTAGGTTTTAGTACTTTAGGGCTGCGAGAAAGTTTTAGTACAGTATTGTGAAGCGAAATTATATTTGTGCTAATTTTCAGATATACAGTGGACAGTAATGAAACTATGTTGTTTAGTAATCTTTTGTAATTGACTTAGAATTATTATTTTTTAATAAACAAAATTATTTATTTATCAGGGTGATTTTTTGAGAATAATTAATATTTAGTACATACCATACATGTGATAAGTTTATTTTTAAAATGAATTTGCAAATTCTTTGTGGTTCTGGAAACTGTACTATAACCCAAGTCTGTTGAAATCACATTGGAAGAGTTGCTGATAAACCTCGGAAATAGATTGAACTTATTTTTTAATTAAATAATACTATTTATGCAATAGATCTACATTTTACAATAACTTTGTGATTCTCCAAGGAATATTTCTAATATGCAGATTAATAATTTTTTTTATGATTAATAAAGAATTATTTTTTAATCTTATTTTTTATTTTAAGAATAATTTATCAAAAGGAAAATTTCAAGAGTGTTAAATATGTTGTACATACATGTACTAAATGATTTTTTAAAAATAAGTTTGCGAATTTCTCTTGGTTTTGGTGACTGTACTAAAACTCGAGTCTGTTCAGGTTATTGACAGTGTCTTGTTATTTTTAAATTTATTTTGGAAGAGTTGCTGTGAAACGTCAGGGATGGACTGAATTTATTGGGGAATGAATATAATATGTTTTAATATGTGTAATCCGCTCGAGTTTATCTTTTATATTTTTTTACAGTTTAGTACATGCATGTTCTAAATAATTAAACGATCCCAAAAATTCAAATAAGCCATTAATTTATTTATTTTATCATTCATTAAATTGATCCATAGAATAAACTTGTACTAAACTAATCCAGGAAAGTCATCTGAATATTTTCGCCATCTTTAGGTTCCCTAATATGGAAATTATAGGCCTTATAACTATCTATTTATCTCTTACTTTGACGGATACATTATTTAGTAAAATACTAAATAAACCACACTAACCTCTTAAACAATAATTAAATAACTAAAGGTTATACTACATTTTTTGTGATTAATACAATTTTATTATAAATAGACGTTATGAATAATGTGTGCTAAAAGAGGTGTTTAATCTAATATTTGTACTAAAAATGAGGAATAATAACTGACAGAAGAAGTTTTTTTTTAGAAACTGAATGGCAACAATATGGTAAGCCATTACTATTTAACACTAAACCTACCGACCGTTTTTAGTAATTTTTCCTAGTGTATTAGGTCAAATAACATACCGTGTTAGGGTAGAATACTCAACAAATTGAAAAATATATTAATTGTATATTTTAAGAAATTCATAAAGATTCTTAGTGATATTGCACCGGTTAAATATGTGTTAATTTTAAAATGTTTTTAAACCGGTCAATTTGACCAGGTCTTGGTAGGTTTTTTGTTAAAGGATGAACAGATTGTTCCAAATTATTATCGATTTCCGTAAAGTTCTGAATTCTGATCCCAAGAGTACTAAAATTACTAAGTTCGTAACACTTTCAAAACGTCAATTCAATCAAATTTTGAATTGGTTAAAATATTCTTTTAATTATATAGCTATTCTTGAAGATTTATGTTAATTATTTTACTGGTAATTTTAAAGTATTTACTGAGCTTTTCTGTGATTGCTGTTGTTTTCTATGTTTTCTAAAATACTAAAACTTGTGTAAAGGCTAGGTTTTTAATTATTAATTTTTGATTTTTTATTGGAAGTAGAATTTTTAGACGTTTATTTAAATCGGAATTGTACTCTGTCGCACTGCTATCTGTGCGGAGAGTGAACTAAATCAAAGTGTTTATGTCCTACAAATTATGTAATCAACGATTGAATCTTCAGAGAATCCTTCCAATATCTAAAATGGTCTGAAGTTCCAGGAAATTGGACAAAATAAAACGTGAATGATATTAAATGGAGTGAATTAATTGGAAATCTCTGTCACTCCAAAGAATGTCTCGAGTCGTGATGTTCCTGAAGGATCCCTGGAGGAGGAATTTGAGAAAGAGAAGATATATTTTTTGTTGGTGAAAAATGGGCTGAGTTTTTTGTTGTTGTTTGAATGTACCCACAGCTCCAGACGACCATTGAACTGGAACTCATCATCATCATCATTTTCATGAGAGTGCATCTCTTGTTTGGGATTTCTCGTCTTCGTCTTGGCCATGTTCTCTCCAGCTTCTCGTGCCTTCCTCCGAGACACTGGAGAGCAAAGAGCAAAAAAAAATCCCCATCCACGATTACATAAAATTGTGGTATATAGCCAGCGAAAAGAGCACGAAGTTCAACGTGGTGATTGCACTGGGCTCAAAGAGGCAATACCCAATGTTTTCTGGCCGATGATCTTGGGAGTGAGACGATGTGGATGGAAATCTCTTTGGGTTTGGATGAGGTGTTTGGTGGATGTGGCCTGGTGAAATCCTCTTCGGAGGACGCATTTGTCTCATGACAAAACACCAAAGCAAAGAGATACGTGCCCTGGCAAGAGAAGAAAAGGCCCAAAGACGCAGAATGGAAAAATTATGAACACGAAAATATCTTGTGCTGCCTCCTCTTCCCATTCCTTCAATTAATATCACCATTGAAATTCAATATACATCCGTAATTTTATAGTTTCATGATGTATTCGACGTTTTCTGCCTTGGCCTTTTTTTTGCTCCTCGTCATTCTTTTGGGTATCCCGGCTGACCATGATTTAGCAGAAAGTTCTCTTAGGTATCAATATTCGTCGTACCTTGTTTTTATTGAATTAAATATTCACCCAGACTTTCTTGTAGAGAACTTATGGACAAAAAAGTTCAAAATTATTGCATAGTGAAAGAATTTCAATGTAGAGATATACTTCGGTCGAGACAAATTATTCTGTCTACTGACTTAAGCTAAGGCAAAACCGTATGAAATAAAGCACTTCAGGATAGATACTTTTAGATTTATTTTTAGAACTTATAGTTTTTCTATGGACAATTCTATACTGGCTTAGAAATCATGGAATATTCCCAATATTTATTTAAATTTATTTAAGAAAATATGAAACTTGAAATGAATTTCGAATAATTCAATACGTTTTAACTAAACTCACCGACCGTTTTTGGTCATTTTTCCGACTGCGTTCGGTCAAATGATAAACTGGTTTAGGTAGGACAATTTTTTTTTGGAAATTTATTTTAATTTATTTTTAAATAAATGGGAAATCTTTTATTTATTAATTTGTGAAATGGGATATACTCAGGATTAGCCAATTGACTATTTCCCCCAGAAATATCCCAGAAAATTCGGCCTTAAGCGGTGAAGAATGCAGATTTACAACTAAAGCTATACTTCATGCGAGCAATACTTGGTGATCTGATTTGATTTTCTGACCTTCGTTTGTTATTCTCTTTTTGGGTTTATTTTATCTTATTTTGTCTTATTTCTTACAAGCATTTCAGGACTTTTGATTGTTGGATATTTTGGTTTGTGTCATCTGGGTAATTCAGGGGATCTCCCTTCCTCCTGATAAACTTCTCTGTTTGTCCTGGGAGGCTATTTCAGTAGTTCTCTTGGTTTACGGTGAGTTCCTTATCTGACAAGTTCCCCAGAAGCTTGGCCGTTGATAGTTCATGGTGAGGATCTTGCCTGCCATCACTTTTACGCTGTTTTCGGTGGCCCAGGTGATCCCTTTCCCATTTTCCACAACGCCATCTCTTTCTGGCCTGCTGTAGCATCATCTGGTGGGGATTCACGTCAGTCTTCTCTCCGCTCCTGGAGTTGGTCGAGCATCCCAGCATAACGAGAACTATTGTGAAGGGTACTTGAGAAAATTGGAATTGAATATCGGAATATTGGAATTGAATCGGGGTGAATTGAATAATTTATTCCTATCCATGGCTTTTATACATGATCTATCGTTTGACCTGATCCCGCTATCCACTTGATCTTCCATATTGATAATTAAATATGCAACAGGGATCTAGGAGTAGCGACGAGTAGGTAACAAAACACCGCGGAGCAGGGAAATAATCACCTATTTGTGCTTTTTAGTGATATTAGGAATAAGAGTCCATCAGGGAAACCCTTACTCTTTTAATTGCTGGTCTATTCTTGCCAGGGTGCCACAATACGTGGATTTGCAAGAGAGATCTACTCAAATCACGAACATAACAATATATTACATGTATATTTTAAAGAAACTCATAAAGTTTGCCAATAATAGTGTACCGTTTAAGTGTGTGTTAATTTTAAAAAGCTTTTAAACCGGTTAATTTGACCGATTTTGGTAGGCTTAGTGTTTAAAAGGGCTAGCAAAGAACAGGTGTAATCGATAACTGCTTGCGAAATTTGATTAAAATGCTGCAAAGGGTAAGATGGGGTAATTTGGAATCATGTCTAATTCGGAACATTGAGATTTTGTAACAGTTTTGGATCTCTCTTTAATGTAAAGCCTTGTATTTCTTCGTGGTTTTCTTTTTCTCTTTGATCATCCGAAGAGAAAATCTCAAAATTCCAAAATAGTCGTGATTCCAATCGTCGTGATTTGGCAGAAGGACCAAAAACAATTCATTATGGCCCATCTGTATACGCTACTGGATGAAGATGATAAGATTAGTTTTTGAGGACGTTAAACATGACTCGACAATGTATTTTCAAGCGTTTACGTGCTAATAGCCTTCCCCTAATTAAAAAAAAATATTGAAACGTAATAATAAAAAGTAGTAAAAAACACTATCGCCCAATCATTCTTAAACGATTTTATGAGTTGATAGTAAGAATGATTTTCGCTCAATTTCACCAATTAAATTGCCTAAATCTCTTACACTTGGACAGCCGGGATTTCTTCTCTCTCGGGTTGCCTTTTTTCCAGACTCCTCACCTCATTGCCCATCGTCTTGGTGCTCCGTGGTACGAAGGAGGATAAAAAAGACACGATGAGGGCTCTTTTGTGCATCCCCCAGCATGAGTTCACTTCACAATTTACAATCCACATTGTCTTATTTCCATCGGAATGGAGCCAATGCAATGATGTATGGCCAGATGTATACAAAATGTGCATGGTTGTATGCTGAATTTATCGGAGAGACTTCTCCTCGCCAGTGTATATTATTATTATTTTTCCATTATTGTTTTGAAAGAACTAAACGAAAAAAAAATAACAGAGATTCTCGATGGCTTTTTTTTAATGCCCTTCCACCATCATCTCCTATTTTTGCACCAAAGGCTCAAAATGGTTCTGGAAGATTATCACAGAAGAGACTTTGGAATATGAGGAAGAGAGTGTGGGAGAGATTCACAAAATGATGGACTCTTGATAATTTTCACCTCACCCAAGCACCAGTATATGCCTCTAGGCTACAATCAAGATTAAAAATATATTCTATGCAGATGCATTTCAATACCAAGATCCCCCGAGATAAGAAGCACGATGAAAATTTTTCCACCTTTTCATCGCAATAATACTACATAATGATCCTCATTTGCCTCTCACTGGGTTGGAGTCTTCTTGCGAGACTCTCTTTTTTTGCGGCCAAGACTTTGTGACCACTGGAGTGTCGTTAATCCTCAAGGATCGCACCAGTGATCGCATTTTAATGAAATAACACATCTGTAAATTTTCGTCAGAATGATCGCAAAGGGGAGCCCCTGGTGGGAATACGTGACTTTTGCTTGGATCTTATTCGCCGTAAATTGTAGGATTATTGGCGTTAAATGAGATTAAATGTTTCCACCTAGGTCTCTGTTGCAAGGGGTCAGTCAATTATACCATGCGCATTTTTTTTCCTTTCACATCTTTAAATTACTCAGAAATGAAGCAGTTGTAATATTTTGGATTATTGTAAATTTGGATGGTTAAAAAATACTGGTAAGTACCTAAGTAGGGGAATGTAGGCATGGTTCGCACATAGTGAATCTTCAAACAATGCGAATTCTCTCTTTGATTGCAAGGATCTGGTTTATCATTTCTCATCTCGGCTAATAAGGCTAAGAAATGACGAACTCCAGTGGGTGTCTTAAGTTTGTTACGGGCGTCTTCGACAATGAAGAATTTTAAGAAGCACAAATGCAAATACGTTTAAAAAATTAGTTTTTTATCCTAATATGTTCTATGGTTAGTGCTCTTTCAAATTAAAAAAAAAATTACAAAAGTAATGCAAAATTTTATTGATCAAAAGTTTGTTACGTTCTTACAAATATTAGCGCCATCTCAATTTGGTTACAGTAAATAAAATTATAGGTTATGAGTTTCTTTGCTTACATTTCACTGAAACGCGCCATATACGTTTTGATGAGATTTCCTTGAAATAAATATGTTTTTTCAAAAAAACGTAGGGGAAAGCGCGCTACCTTCAGACGACTCAAGCTTCGGACAATTCAATTTTTTCAGTGTGTTATAAATGGATTTGGCCCATTATAATATTAAATTTTAATAGCTGGTCCAATGCCTCAAATTTTCAGAAGAGCTATGAATGAAATCCATAAGAAACATGGAGAAAAAATTGAATTGTCCGAAGCTTGAGTCGTCCGAAGGTAGCGCGCTTTCCCCTAATCAGAGACATTACAATCACACAAATAGTGTTTTATTTTTCAGATAATAAGAGCCAGGATGGTTATTATATCGTAAGTTTTCGTTCCTGGAAAGACAGGACATGGTCAAGAGATATTGCCAAGACGAAACAATGAGCGACATTGCAAGATTTCATGGGAAATCACAGCTGTCAGTAAAGTGATGAAGTGTTATAGTGAGGAGGCCAGAGTGCATCCCAAAAGTTGTTTGAGAGACCAAGATGCACCTCTGAGAGGCTAGGCTAGATCGTCGCATTGTCTCAATCTCTGATAATAACCACTTGATGTCATCTGCAAAAATCAAGGCTCATTTGCAAATAGAGGGCAAACATGCTCCATCCCTTCCAACTATCAGACGTTGATGGTATGAATGTGGCAAGCAAAGCAGAGTGGTTAAGAAAGTTCCGCTCCTAAACAAGATTAACCGAGCTAAGAGGCTGAAATTCAAAAATTCAGGACCTTTCAAGGCAGGATCCGTATAGAATTGCAGCCTTTTAGCTCGGTTAATCTTGTTCAGGAGCGGAGTTTTCTTAGCCACTCTACCTTGCTCGTTCAGGGCTATGGTCAGGATTGCTACAGGGCGTAAAAGGGAACGAGGGCACTACTTGACACTGTCTTTTAAAAATTTCTTCTTCAATATTTGGGACAATTTTAATATATTCATTCTTGAATTTCGTTGAGAGTCTTCCTTTCTTACAGTTTTGAGTGATTATTAGTTTCCTAGTTTCCCGACGACCTCCGGAATCCCTTAAGTTGATTGCATTTCACATTGGTTTATTTCTACAACTTTTCCCAAGCTGCGTCTACTTGTCGGACGATCTCTTCAAATTTAAGAAATAAGTATATAAGTTTATGGAATTAAAAGTGAAAGTATGTGCTCCCTGATTATACGCTTGTAGTGAGACTAGATCGTGCGTCATGAGCTAAAGAGAAAATTTAATAGAGTATGGAATGCATGTTGCGAATTTACGTTCTAGGATCGCAAGTTGAGGGCATGACAGAAAGGGTTTAACAGCATTTTAAGATATTTATGGGCAAAATTACTTTTTCCAGATTAAAAGTATTTGGAACCAAAGAGAAGGTTTTGAATTAAATTTACCAAATCAAGATCTAAACAGGACGTTATATAATATTAGGTTTTTTTGTAGATTCCACCGATCATCATTTTTAATAAATTTATCACTAAATGATTGAATTTTTTTTAATGGCTACAGACATTTGATAACATTTTGAGGTTATGTTTCCTATCATGCCAGATTGATTCCTCTCTTTCTAGTGGTTAACGTGTATCTGTCTTCTTTTGTGTTCAAATTTCACTTCATTACTGCACCAGATGTTACTACTTTCACCCAAAATATGCCTTAACTAAGGACTTATTAATTACTTATTAAGGATTTATTCTAAGCACTTGCTTAAAGTTCTTACTTAATAGCTTAACCCTTTAAGGACGATTGGAACACCGGTGTCCCATAAATAAAATAATTTTTCCTGACTATCTAAAGTTATTTTTTTCTTATCTCTCTACATAATTGTAAAGTAGAAAGTTGAAAGAATCTTTAATATTTTTTGCAAGTCTCTAGCTATTTGCAGTGTAGTAAATATTTAAGCTCAAAATCTACAATACTCATACGTAATATTTTTCATTAAAGCGAAAAATATTATTCATTGGTATTGTCAGAAAAATTACTTAAATTTTTAGGCTATTTTCGTTCCTATCGTTCATGGAAGCAAAAACCTTACCGAAGACTCTGTTGGACTTTTCAAGGTTAGATGTAAGACTTATCATTGATTATGTTTCTCAGTTTAATTTTTTTTGTTGATTTTCAGTCCGTAAAAAGTGTCTTGTCGTTAAAGGGTTAACGCCTCACTTTGTGTTAGCTGTCTTGGTTCAAGGTCGGCCGGATTAGCAATTGTCGAATAGGTTATATACTCTTAAAGGGCTGTTTTTTTTCAATTTAATGCAAAAATATTTAAAATCCGCATCGCATAAACAACTTCACTAAAGCTACTTCGTAAACTTTGAAGAAAACTAGGGGATTGTTTTGAAGCTTCGCACACACCGTAGTTTCGAACATTTCGTTTTTTTTTTACATATTCCTTAAATGAGTATGGAAT
Source organism: Phlebotomus papatasi (assembly GCF_024763615.1). NCBI lineage: Eukaryota > Metazoa > Arthropoda > Insecta > Diptera > Psychodidae > Phlebotomus > Phlebotomus papatasi. The sequence continues at coordinate 11,548,773 of NC_077222.1, forward strand.
AAATATGAAGTGCTCGAAGCCAGAGTGTGTGCAAAACCTGAAAGCTTTCCCCTACTCTTTTTTATTTAAAAATATTTTTTATCTTGTCAGTAAACAAAATGTATTAGAAAATGCGCAAGAATTAATGGGTCAACCCGATTCTTGAGGAGTCAATTACCAATTCCGTGGAAGGGCATTCAAAAATCATCACAATAGCTTATTATTCATACTTGTTATAAGTATCTCCTTCACGTATGGGCTGTATTTCTTCGGAATTAGGTGAAATATCGTGGCTATAAGAAAAGAAACAATGGTTTGTTTGAGCCCCAAGATTAGTCTTCGAGAGTGTTCTTAACCTTTAAACAACAACAATACAGCATGATTGAAATTTCCTTGAAGAATTTTTTCTCCAGAAACATTCAAATTAAATGTATTTAGGTATCCTAAAGAATAAAATATTCTTCCTTGTGATACATTTTCCTCCTAGAAATTTTCCATCAAATTCTTCCTTAAGGAATCGCTCCCGATTGAAATTGTGGAATTCCTGTGAGAAAGCAAAAGGAATGTTGAGTATTTTAATTTATTAGTTCCTCTCTCACTTTTGCCCTCCATCCTTGGGGGATGACTTTTCTCTGTTGTCGGAGGGACTGCATGGTATCATCTGTCGCCTTAACATCACATCGTCCCTCCTGGTGTTTGTGTTGATGCATAAAACCCAGAAATTTCCACCCTCCCTTTGGCTCTCTTTGCATAACATGGGGCTGTTTTTTCGGCATTATTTATGCGAACCGTAGAGCCAAAATTTCCTTAATAGTCCCCATTCGCGATTTTATTTCGTATACAGCGCGCCAACCACTTAAGCACAAGCTGGCAGGATTGACGGGGGTGACATGGTCCCACCCTCCCCCCAAAAAAGGAGAGGCACCACCAGAGTAGAAAAAAAAATATCCAACAACCCAGCACGACGATATGCAAATTTATAATTTTCCTTTTGTTGCTTCTAACGCTCGCCATCCCCAATATAAATTCCACGATATACCGAGGCCAAAATTGAGATTTATGCCAATGAGGGCTGTTTCCTGCCTCCTTTTGCCCAGGCCCTGTGATTCTCGCACCAAAATGATAAGGTCACAGTTGAGAATCTCAAATCCTGACAAAGTATTGAGACGAATCGCACTCTGGGCAAGAGAGTATCAAGTGAACAAGAAAAAAAAGACTGCCTCGCCAGGTCACTTAAAAATGTTCTACTTGGAAGACCCTCAACAGATGTTTGTGATAAAATTTCAATTTGGGCATATACTTTAATGCTTTCAGGCTTCTTTGGGCTCCTCCGGCGAAGAAAATTACCTCAAGTGACCCAGGAAAAAAATGATTTGGTCTGAAATCGCAACAGAATGGGAAGCCAGAGAGATGATCTGTTTCGGGATCTCTTTTTTTTGTGGCTTTTTGGACTGGAAAAGATAAAATTGGTAAATTTATGTGTTACAGAAATTAGGTGCTCTTTTATGAACAGCAACACACGAAGGTACTAAAAATCTCAAGAGTTGGGATCTCAATCATTAATCTGTGTAAATTAAGAGCCACCAATTATTTTTCTGATTATTCACAAAATTTAAGTAGGAATAAAAAAAATTTAGCTAGTTAATGAGCTTAATTTAATGTAATTTTGATTTAAAAAAAAATAAAATTTGAGGTACGTTCATTTAAGTTCTGAAAGCAAAGCCGTCCTTTCGAAAAGTATAAGGTTGTTTGAATTTCAAAAGAAGCACGAAAATTAAAAATTTTGATTTTTAATTTTGTAACTTGGGCGGTCTCAGTAAATATCGAAATTTTATAATATTTTTTATTTATTTTCTCAATTTTTAGTACTAAAAACTTTAATTTCTTTTGTCTTTTTAGTCTTAGAATAGGGGTATTAGATTGTAATACATTATTTGTACTAAATTACTAAGCTCTTTAAGTAAATAAATGAAATAAATTGTTCAGTTGCTTGTTTCCATCCCGTTAAATAAATTAAAAAACCCTTTGAGGTCTAACTGTTAAGTGATTATTTTAACTTATGCTTACAATATTTAACTTTGAAAAATTCGATATGCGTTTTATGCATAATTCAAAACTTCCTTTTATAAGGAGATTAAAGGGAAGTTAAACTACACATTTTTTGCACTGAATGCATTAAAATGCGAAATTTTTTTAGTACAGATCTGTTCTTTAGTACAGATGTTTGTAATATTAGTACAGATCTATTCTTTAGTACAGATCTATGCGGATTTGATTTTAGTTTTACAACATTATGCAGTAGGACTGTTGAGTCTAGAGGGTTTAGAGGCGTTTAGTATTACCATAAAAAAATTTCCCATATTTCCTCTATTTAACTTTGGATCCTATTTTCCCTCTATCATTCTACCATTCCCTGTCCCCCTTTATGTCGAGTAGCTGTGCTACTGTGAAACTGGACAGAGTAGTGCCGATAATTGGGGAGATCGGACGGTTTTCAACAAAAGTTCCGGCTCTGTCCACTGTCCTCATTATACACGACTACACGTCGAATATTCAGGGAGGCTGGCGATGGAGAGCACTCCAGCATGTTCCGATGCGAGATCCGTGGCATTCGTGGTTCCTTTTATTTGTGAATTTGTACTAAAGCGCATAGTTAACAATATATACTACTATTTTCTCAATGTAATGTTAGTTAGTACTTGTTCTAAATTAGACACTAAATTAAAAACCTGAGAACTGAAATACACAATGTCAATTTATAATTCATTATCCAATATTATTCGTACAAGATCAGTTGAAAGCAGGTTCTAATGTTTGTACTAAATGCAGTGACCGGTGAGAATGGATTAAGACCTTTTCCGCTTCATTCAATTTTTGTTCGTAACAACGACGTTTGGGAAATACGATATCCCTTTCATGAGGTCTACAAAACGTTTTGAACAATTTTGGTTACACTTTTTTTTAAATTAAGAATTAGTGAATAAAATTTTAAAGAAGCGGAAAAGGTCTTAATCCATTCTCACCGGCTACTGCAGTCCACTAGACCGTACACGTACATATTCGAATTTGTACTAAATTGTGTTTGTCGTTCTAAGTTTGTTATAATTGTTGTACTAAAGTTTTTTCAAAAGTTTTATCGAAAGAAAGTTCTAATGTTTGTACTAAATGCAGTGATCGATGAGAACGAATTAAGACCTTTTCCGCTTCTTTCGATTTTATTCACTACTTCATGACTACAAAATGTTTTGAGAAGTTTTTATAACACTTTGTTGTTTTTTTTTAAGAATTAACGAATAAAAATTGAAAGAAGCGACCAGACCGCACATAGTAGAATTTGTACTAAAATCTGTTTGCTGTTCTATATTTATTCTAATTGTTGTACTAGATTTTTTGGGAAGTTTTATCGTTGAATATTTATGAAAAGCAATTTATGTATCATCCTAATGTCCACAGAATCAAAAAAAATAGAATAATTTAAATGATACTGTTAAGATTCCGTTCCGGTAAAACCGGAATCCATCTCTAATTAACTAAGGACCTAAGGATCGGCAAAATGAGCATGTAGGTCTAGGAAGAGCACCGGAATTCCTCTTGTAGACTTTTAGGAGTATTTATCTTTAAAACTAGAGTTTTTTTTAATTCTCGAGGGCCGGGTGAACCCCTTTAGAGACCGGAAATAAGGGAGTTCTACCTAACAAGATCACTCTTGCACGCTCTTGCACCTTACACGGGTCACGGACCACGGATAAAACGGGGCAGATCTCCAGTGTCTACCCAAAACTGTATCCAAAACTTAAGAGAGAAAAATATTGCACTATCTTAGGATGCAATTGCATATGCGTTGCTGTCAAGAATTGTAGCCTAGAAGTGAAAAAATGCTTTCTTGCAGAAAATCGCAAATATTCTAAATTTCTGATTTTTCGATATTTTTGGCTTAAGAAATCTATTTAAATTTTAAATGAGCACGTTTTAGGTAAGATCTGTACTAATTTTAAAAGCGATTTTAGCTGAGATTCTTTTCAATTTTTTGTACGGCTTAGCCAATTTTTTCTCAAGAAACGGTTAGTTATTGGCTTCTCGTAATTATTTAAATTAGTCATGAGTACTAAAATTGCTAAATAGGTAATCATTACGTAAGGGAATTCTGTAAAAGTATGACAATGTCATATGACAAATTTCCAATGTTTGTATTGTAATTTTGGAAAAATTAATCGAAAATCAGAAGCACATCAGTTACTAAGAGTTTCATAGATTTGCTTGCAGTGGCCATTCGATACTCATAGGGTTTTAATGTTGTCCTGCTCCTGAATTTACTATGAAAATTTATCATATGACATTGTCATATTGTTACATAATTCCACTACTGATCTCCTCTAAAAGATATCGAATTCAACAATGGAGATTTTAAGCCTTCATTCCTTCTAATAAAATTGTTAGAATATTTTAAATAATTTTAGTACAAGCATGTACTAAATATCTGTATGATTCACTTTATTTATTTATTTATTTTCTGAATATTTTTAATAAATTCTCTGCCTCGTTAGGCAGGAACTGCTTTCACCTTTTGGCCTTGTTCTTCATGCTTAGTGTATTGCCTCTAGAAGATGACTCTATATTCTGATTCTTCATTCAATTTGAATAAAAGACACACCTAAATGAGCTTAATCAGTGAAATCAGATCCAAAACACCATCAATTAATACCTAATTATTAATTGTATTTTAATGGGATCCCTTTCGGAAATATTATGAATGATTTATTATTGAGTATTCTCCATGTAACACCGTCTGCCCTATCACATGATCAATCTCCAAAGGGGGGAATCCAAAGAGGGCTTTCTAATCATCTCACGATTGAAAAGTTATTGCGATCATTCATCAATTGAGCAGATCGTAAAATTCCCTCTGTTAAGTGTGGAAATTCAGGGCTCTATTCATATGGTTTTGTTCTCTTTCTCTCCTCTCCATATTATTTCAGAAATTAAATAAAATTTTTAAGTGCTGATCGTAAAAAAATGTGGTAAGATTGTACCCGCGAAGTGCACCTGAGACTCAACTTCTTTCATTTCTCACCTGAGTTTTTGCACTTTTCTGTGTGGCTGGCAAAGTAATGGATTATTGTTCGGTGGTTTGCAGAAGCTCATGAGGGACAAGCAAAAAAAAGAACCAGATAGAAAAATGTCCAAGTTTTTCTTATTGGGTACCCTTTTCTTCTGGTCCAAAATTGATGGAGACTTTTACAGTCCTTATTTCATCTTCGGGTTGTCCGCTTCGTGGGGAGAGATTGAAAAATTCAGGTGACGACCGATGTTTAAGGAGGTTTTTTTTCTGGGTTTGGGTAAATAACAAAATTCCCTTAACAAGACGATGATATGATAATAAAAATGTTTGCTGAGGTAGAAAATTTCTTATTACAACAAATATGAGCACATAAAACAGAGAATTAGTGTATAAGAATATTTTCAGAGACAGGTTTTTTAAAAAAATGTCTGGAACTGAGTAAAATGCCACTTCAGACGGTTTATTTTAAAAGGGATCAAGTGTGTAAATAGACGATTTCTCTTCCATTGGAGTTTCTTCCATCATCATGTTCATTTTAACCCTGTCTTGTCGATTGCCACGTCCTTCACGTCCCTCGTATGAACCTTCATGCCGCATGTTTAGAGAATGGAAATGGGATAGCGCAGCTTGCATCAACAATTGCTCTAACAGCAGTTTTACTGCTTTTCAGAAAATTAAATTTAAACTTCAATTAATATTTTAAGAATAGATATGAGTCTTGAAGACAACTTTTTTTTTAGATTGATTATCTGACGGAGTTTTATGTAGTTACAATTCTTCCGATGTTAGCCAGAGAAATTACTTCTTTTCAGTTCGAGGTGTCAATAATTTGAAGTCTTTTGTTTTTGTCGAACACCGGAAGAGCAGCAATTACTTGAAGACAAAAGTGTTGTAAAAATAGGGGAGGGAGGGACAGTTTCACGTAGTACAATTTTTTTCAAGTACTTTTCCAAAAATGAAAATACTTATTTCAGCTCAGTACAAAGGAAAAAATAATTCATAAAATTGATCGTAAATGTTTGTGAATTCCGGGGTCTTACAAAACGCCCTTGAGTCGTATAACCTACTAAAAAGATCGTAAAAGTCAAAATGTTAATTATAACCGGAGATAGAGGCCAGTCAATTTTCGAACTTTGACCCCTTATAGCTCGGTTTTGGGATTATCAAGCGAAGTAGGAACGAATTTTGCTTACGTTTTGAATTTTTTAGACGAGGACAACACAGCCGAGTGCTTTTCTCCGAAAAAAAAATTACAAAATGGTTGTTTAAAGTTCTTCACTAGAGCGCCTTGTAACATCAGTCCCTAATTAGCGAGAAATGAGAATTTGCTAATTATTGTATGCATTGCAAGTTTGTTTCGTATTTAAACTTTAAAAAAATTGGAGAAAATCTTGAAATCGGAAATTTTTTTCACGTGCTTCAAAGTTTTTGATGTTTGCCCAAATGCATGCAAATTTACACGGCGGTCCTTACTATTCGTCTTTGTATTTTCGAAAATATTTCGAATTGGCTTCTGAAATTTTTATAGTATAGGGTAAGAAAATGTAGTTTCTACAAACGAGATGACGTGAAACAGACATTGGAAGAAATCCCGAAGGGCAAGGAACTAAATGAGAATAAAGGTGACCGAAATAGGCCACCAATGCTCTGTCTACATTTTTATTCATTTGAAAAAGCATTAAGAATGATTTTAGAGAAAATAAAGACGATAAATTAATTGTCAACAAGTTTCCAAGCACTACTCCTTAAGAAAAACGAATAAAAAAATCAATGTGTATTAAAAATATTACATTTCATGTTAGAGACTTTGGCGCTTGCATGCAACTATGCCGAAATTTGGCACACGTACCCTATTCTTAGTCAGTTTATGTGTCTTAATTAGCTAATCATAAAATCGATTTTTAACCTTATAATTTAGGCTTATATACTTAAAAAAGAGTTATAATCAATATTATCAAAGCTTTTTTTTACCAATTCCTAATCCAAAACCGACTATGAACTAATTTAAATCTGTTATGATCCGATAATGATTTTTTGTTTAAAATTAAATTATGAGTATATAACTAATTCGAAATACTTTTCTGATATAAAAGAAAAGTAACGAATATAAAATACAAAGTTGTTTATTATATATAATATACAAAACTGGAGAGCTTCACCACCGCCTTTAAATTTTGTTTAAGAAATTTATTAAGACATGACCAATTAGGTAACGAATTAAATATAAAGTTTAATAAATAAAGAAATCGAATTTAATAGTAAATTTAAAATGGTTCCTTTCAAAATTACTTTTTCTTAACAGAAACTTTCATTTTTATTACAAATAAGTTTTCGAAAATCGTTAAAACAACCAGCGAAACCAAGAGGCTTTATAAATTCTTAAGGGTTGATCCTGTTTTCGAAGTACAAATTAGTCATTTAATCCATTATTCTGTTATTACTTATGAGCTTCATGGAAAACTCCACATACCATGTTATACCATGAATAACAAATGAATAATACATTTTTCTTAATTTGACACAAAAATTTGGCAATATTTTACCGAGTTTTGAATCTACAGAAGAATAATAGACAGTTTAAGTAAATTTTGAGACAGACATTGTAAAGAAAAACCAACCTTGAAACTACTTATATCAATTAGGGTCCGAAAATTGTGAGAAATGTATAATTACTCAAGAAAAATGCATCAACTTTCTCCAGAGCTTTTGGCTCAGTCTCCAAGCTTTCATCAGTGGTCAAGTGTTCAAGTTTTTCTCTGAGTTTAGTTCAATTTGGTCAGGATTATTTGAACCGGGAATACGTCCGGTTTTTGCCCAGAAGTTCTGGACTGCTGAAGAAATCAGGACAAACAAAGATTGGTTCCCAAATACCACGAAAATCCCGAGAATAGAAAGAAAAATAAAAACGTTTATTTTTGCCAAAAGGGTGAAATTTGTAAAATTAGTAAGGAAGTGTCACTATTCTCCACGTATGCCCGGTCCAAATAATTCTGATCAAATTGAACGAAACTGATGAAGGCTTGGAGACTGAACCAAAAGCACTGGAAAAAGTTGATGCATTTTCCCTGATGATCCATTTCCGACAATTTCCGGACCCCATTGATATTTATAATTTGAGACAGACAGGAAGTGTTGAAACACATTTTGGAAAAGTTTAGACCCGATTGGATGACATGAAATTTTGGTAGGTAGAGGAAAGTACTCTCCCTTCGAACGTTTATGCCTTCGAATAATGTGAATTTTCTTTTAGTTTTCCTAAGAGACTTACACATTTCTGTTAACTATTAGTTGGCTTATCATCAATTGTTGATAATTCCGTGATAATTCAGTGTAAATCTCTTACGAAAAACAAAAGAAATTTACATTATTCGAAGGCATGAACGTTCGAAGGGACAGCACTTTCCCCTAGTTGCACTGAGAAAAAAACGGAGGTGCGATTAACTTTTTTTCCTCATATTTTTAACACTTTTTAGGTGTAAAAATATATCAACAATTTTTAATGATAATTTTGCACCTTTTTAAGGGTAAAATTAACATGAAAAAGGGTAACTTTAACCCCCAATACACCTAAAAAGGGTAATATTTACACCGATTTTGGATCAATACTGCCGGGAAAAATTAACATTTCCGGAATGTTATTTTAACTTTTTCGGATTTCTCTCAGTGTGAGATCGTTAAGAATATCACCTAATATGAAATGTTCGAAGCCAGGGTGTGTGCGAAGCGTGCTTTCCCACATTTTCAATTCCCTTTCTAAATTTTAACACTGAGAGAAAAAGAGGGTGCGATTAACTTTTTTTGCTTATAACTTTAACACTTTTTAGGTGTAAAAATATATCAACATTTTTTAATGTTAATTTTACACCTTTTTAATGGGTAAAATTAACATGAGAAAGTGTAACTTTAACCCCCAATACACCTAAAAAGGGTAATATTTACACCGATTTTGGATCAGTACTGCAGGGTAAAATTAACATTTCCGGAATGTTATTTTAACTTTTTCTGATTTCTCTCAGTGAAAGCTTATGTAAAATAGATATCACTGGATAAAATATGGAGCCATGGAGATAGCATGTTTTTTTTAGTTTATCAAATCCTAAGAAGTGTTAGGACAATTGCTGATCTAAGTGGCGATACAGTGAGGCATGCAGTAAATGCCTGTTGAGTAAACAAGATGGATTAGAAGGTGGATGAATAAAAAATAACACTCCCTGTTAAAATACCCATCGAAGGCTGAATTTTATCAGAGAAAAACCCTCATCCATGTCTTAAGGCTCTCGGACAGAGAGTGTCCCATTTATTATCTTGCCCAATATGTCAGTGGCAGGACCCTGAGAAGGTGCACCCCCTGATATCATCAGTTGACACCGTCTCGTCCTCACAAGATAGAAAGGCAGCCACCACCCCCTCAAAATAAAACCACACTCCAAATCCACTTATTACATTCAGAAAGAGAAGAGAGTTACTTCATTTCACATGAAATGTTTACGAAATGACATTTTCATAAATTATCCTCGGGAGCTTAGTTTTGTGCCCGTAAAAGTTTTCCGAGTGTAAATTATATTTCGTATTACAACAGTAGTTTTCTATTCTACCATCCCCCAAGACCCTACCTCCACCGAAAGTACAGGAAAAAAACTACCCTTGCACGAACAGTCTGCCTGAGTTTTTGGGGCGGCATGGGAGAAACTTTTAGTTCACTTTTGCACTCCAACTAAATGCGACAAGTATTATTGTTAGGGAAAAGTGAGGAGTTATATTTGTTCAGAATTGGATATGCAGGATGGTCAAGGGTGGGACTGTTTGAGGAGAATGCGGTACACCGCAGACTCATCACATGTTTATTTGGCACATGCTGTAAGTGTTACAATTTACCAAAATTTTGGGAACATTCTGATGATTATTTAGTCATCACGAAGTAACTTTCTCACAAGATGCTTATTTAGACCATTTTGAACTTCTCTAGAAATTTTACACTTGCCACGTTGCTTATTTAAGGCAGCCCTTTGGAAGGTGGCTGAAAACTTTCCTGTATGAAATTTTGGTGTTTAATAATTCAAATTCTAAGGGAAATATTGCTTAGGGTTTATGGAAAAGATTATACAGCTGGAGAGAATTGCAGCTTGATGCAAACTTAGCCAGAATGTTAAGTATTATTATAAAATATTGCAGTTTTCTAGAGCAGTTGCAGCTCAATTATTCCGGTGTTCGTCAGAACACTGAGAGAAATCCGAAAAAGTCAAAATAACATTCCGGAAATGTTAATTTTACCCTGAAGTATTTATTCAAAATCGGTGTAAATATTACCCTTTTTAGGTATATTATGGGTTAAAGTTACCCTTTTTTCATGTTGATTTTACACTTGAAAGGTGTAAAATTAACATTAAAAAATGTTGATATATTTTTACACCCAAAAAGTTTTAAGTTATAACGAAAAAAAGTTATTCGCAGCCTCTTTTTTCTCAGTGAATCTACTTTCTTTTTTCTAAAATAAAAAGATTCAGCTTTTTCTCCAGAGCTTGCGACCCTTGGTGTGGGTCTTCTTCAGTGGATCAATTTTGAAACTATTTAAATTTTTGAAAAATGTCTAACGTCTGATTACTTTCTACGCATCGCCACATTCGCTTTTAATATAAAAAAATTAATTTGATTTAATTAAATTAATTAAATTTAATTAAATTTGAAAAGTTTTAAAATTGACCCATTGAAGAAGACCACACCAAGGGTTGAAAGCTCTAGAGAAAGAGCTGAATCTTTTTATTTTGGAAAAAAGAAAATAGATTCTGACGAACACCGGAAGAATTGAAGAGAACAGAAGATCCGTCAGATCCCAGAAAAAGAAGTTGTAGTTTATTTTGATGATTACCTTTGTAATTAAAATTGCAGGGGAAATTTTGATTTGGAATTGCTAATGTTTTGTGTTTAGTTTTATTCATTTGTCTATTTTTTGTTATTTTAGCAACAAAGCCATAAGGTCCTTCACTGAGAGAAATCCGAAAAAGTTAAAATAACATTCCGGAAATGTTAATTTTACCCTGTAGTATTGATCCAAAATAGGTGTAAATATTACCCTTTTTAGGTGCATTGGGGGTAAAAGTTACCCTTTTTCATGTTAATTTTACACTTAAAATAGCGTAAAATTAACATTAAAAAATGTTGATATATTTTAACACCTAAAAATGTTAAAGGTACGAGGGAAAAAGTTAATCGCACCCTCTTTTTTTCTCAATGTTGATACACTTACTACTTAAGCCGAGAGACTGCTTAGTGGAATACGATAAAAAAATTGGTTTAACCATTTTTTCGAATATAATTACACTAAGTTGTCTCTCGGCTAACCCTCAGGTCTGTTTAGACCCTAAGATTCGGTTTGAACGGAAATTTTACTCAATCGTTACGTGCCTAGGTAATCATGGATAATCTCCCTTAGTGGTTCGTTTCTAGAATAATATCTCTCCTTCCTATCTGTTATAATCTCCCAAGTGTGTCTTGGCTAACATGGAAATTATGACAGTTTTATGTTATACAATTTTATAACAGTATACCTATAACATATGACAAATTTCTGTTATAAATTCTGGAGTAGGAGAATAGTAAGGGAATGCTTTCAGGCTTCGCACAATACTCTGCCCTCGAACACTTTATATTTTCTCATATACCTTTAATGATTCTGACCTAATTTTTTTCAGAAAATCTTTTCAGGAATATGGAGAAAACATAAAGTGTTCGAAGCCTGAAAACCTTCCCCTGTTTGTCCTATTCCATTTAATTTTACTATCCAAAATAATTTCACAAATAAACTTTAAGCGATCTGAGGTAATCCTTAATAGTACACTACCCCCGCTGCTTTTGCTAACCTCGTTGCAATATAAGAAAATCCTCTTGATCTCATAATACGCAGCTGAGGAAGGATAATGCTATAGATAGTCTCAACGCTGAGAAATCCACCCTTTTACCTCCTCCAAAAGTCCAAGACGAAGGAAAATATTCCTCTTTTTTTTGCGAGAAAAACTGCAAAATTCGTCTGCTAAGCCATTCATATGGACTGTTGCAAGACTGGTTGGTCTTGATAAAAGATGAAGGAGAAGCAATTCATAATTTTCCATGTGCTTTCTAGACAAAAATGTCCGGTGCTAAATCTCAGCTACTGAAAAATTTTTCTCAGGAAAGAAAATTTTCACCAGAGTTGTACCATTTCAAGATTTCTCACTTAATCTGCTTAAGCATTTTGTTGGCAGGAAGGTCTTTTGCCCAAGAAAAGTTATTTTCTACCTCGTAGCACCTCATGAGTATTTTATTGATAGCTCTGCTGGAGTACAATGCCCGGAGAAAAAATCCTCGTGCAAGTTGGAAAACAGCAGGAAGTTGGAGGTATAAGTTGTCTTTTGTTGTGAGTCTCAATTCAGAAATCGCCTTATCATCCATCTGTTATCGCATTCATTGCAACTCTGCCCTCGGTTGCCAGAGAGTCCTTGGGCAGTTGGCAATTGTGGTTGAGAGACTCAGAGGATGATATTGGTGGAATAAAAGGGGTGACAATGTGCCTCAGCTTGGCCGGATGCTCGAAATTGTGAATTGCTATTCCATAAAAGTAGTTTTGCAATTGTTATGCCTTCGTTACACCTTTTAGATCGATAAAAATTCATAAAATCGTCTATCGCACTCTTTCGGACTCATAATTGGACTGAAGTAAATTTAATTTGGTGTGATGGTCAAACGAAGAAGAAGAGTACAAAAGAGTAGGATAGACATATGCAAAGCATTTAAGAAAGAGAAGGATGTGAATTTTGATCTTATGAAATTTTCCTGATCAAAAATATATTTCGGAGTCATTAATTTAAATTAATTAAATTATTTTTAGAAATTGAGCATTGTTCTCAATTTCTATTTTTTCTTAATTTACTTTTTATTTCTTATAGCGCTGGCACACCTTTTCAATTGAGTAAAATTCAATCGATTGAAATTTCACCTCTTAATCTTTCAAACTTAAACAAATATAGTTGTCTCTTTCAGTCAAATGAAATTTGAAATTTAAATTGAAAATGAAATTGGAATTTAATTTTTATTGTTTTAGTTTAAAAGAGTAAGATGTAAAATTCCAATCAATTGAATTTTACTAAATTGAAAAGGTGTGTCAGCGCCACTAATTTCTTTATGTCTTCCTGGTGATAATTGTTTCGAACCGATTTACAGACTTAATTTTTGGGGAAGAACTATTAATTATATCTATACCTCATTTTTTTTTATAAATGATTAAATGATTATGGAACTACAGAAAAAATGTTTTGTAAAATTGTTCATAGTTGTTTGTGAATACCCACTGGGGACTTACGAATTGCTCGTAAATCGTTTAACCTACTAAAAAGTCTGTTAAAGTTTCTATTTTTTCACAAAACATTGTTGGAAACTTCATCACTTGACGAGCTTTTTATATTCATTTACAAACATTTTTTTCGGACATTTTTGTTTGCCTAACAAAACTTTACGAAAAATTACAAAATTTTACAAACATTTACGAATTAAGGTTTGTAAGAGAACTAAACATGCGAAAACTACAAACTCTTATGAAATTTTCAGTGAGTTACAGGATTTATAAGCATTTTGTTAGTTCTTAATAGGAAGTAACTTCAAATCTACGTAACAGTCAATCGAAAATGTCTCTTAAAATATAACTATAAACTTATTAGTTATTTACCGTTTTTTTACAAATCTATGACAGCTTGCTACTGATTTAAATTTATTCAGGATTCCAAGACCTTTCTAGTGAATCTATTTACAGTGAAATCCAATAAGTAATGCATCCTTAAGAGTCTTTATAGTCTTTGACTTTGAAAAAATTTTAGAAGGTATGGTTCAAGGTTATTGAAATACTTCGTAGAAAATGTTTTATGCATTATTTGTTGAAAGTTTGTTCTCGCAGGACAGTTTTTCGCTGATTTAGCAAGGTTTTCATATTTCATATGAAAAGAAAAATATATTTCTTAAAAATTTTTATTAAAGAGCTCTGCAAGCCTTGTCATTCGAATTTATAGGGGCACAACTACACTTTTTTGATTTTGTGATTTCTGAGGAAACGAAATTAAATTGTAAAAATACTAGTTTTTCTTTTTCTTATTTTTTTTTGTATTTATTTATTATTACTTCTATTTTTATTAATTCATCAAGCACATTCACATTGAGGTTATGTGGCACCTTAAATGATTCGGTGCTGGCCAAAATCCCAGTTCAATAATCTAAGCGGTTCAAGTAAACGAAAAATAAAACATATTACATTATTATATTGGTCCAAATGTGAATTATGAACGGAATATCAAATTCGGTTTGATTGAGATTCTAGGTTAATTACGTTTTCATCAGTTTATGCACCTAGAACGATCCTATTGTTTGTCTGATGATCTATAGAAATCTTCTAAATGGTGTCTGCGAAGACACCGAAAAACAAAATTGCAAATGAACCGAAATCTCAAAAAGCTGAAATCCCGAAAAGCCAAAATCCAGAAAGCTAAAATCCCGAATGGTCAAAATTCTAAAAAAGTCAAAATTAAACGGCGAATAATGCGTGGAAAAATTTCCAAAAACATAGAAAATGTATGTTTGCATCCTACAAGCGTGGATGTAGCTGTGACACTTTTAAGAATTCGGGATTTGGTTTCTTTTCCGGAATTTTGACTTTCGGGATTTTAGATTTCAGAATTTTTGCTTTTTGGGATTTTGGATTTGAGGATTGCGACCCATTCGGCATTTTGACCGAGACCTAAATGATTTATATTTACGGATATACAAGGAACACATTTCTGCTGTCTTAAAGAAGAAACGTATTTCGAAAGGTAAAGACGTGTAAGTTGCGACTTATATCAACAGCGCTTCAGGAAATATAAAGAAGTAAACCGATTTTATCCGCAAACTTACGAATGAGACAATTCTAAAAATTTTCATCTTTCAGTTACATAATTTTAAAAAACCAGTCAGATGGGGTTGTACCCCTGTAAATTCGAATGAGCGTTGCAATCGAAAAGTCCGTAACATATCCGAAAATCAAAGAAATCATTTTGAAGATATTTTCGAACTCTTAAGCTCATTAAAATATGAATTTGCTGTGTTAATACCATCGATGCGTAAGTTACTTAATGGGGGGTGCCTCACAAATCTCATGTCGCTATCTCAAACCGTTTGTTCTCTAGACTTGATAACAGATATTCAGGTGTACAAAAATAGGTGGATTCCCAAAAAGCATTTTCTTCTAATTTATTGTCTTATAGAATTCTCTAAGTAAGGAATTATAGAACCAAAAATCTTATAGAGGATAATACTCTCCTGTCAAATATTTATGCCTTCGAATAATGTGCATATATTTTATTTTTCCTAAGAGACCTACATATATTTATCATATAGTCATAACTAATTGATAAATAAGCTAAAGAATATTTAATGGAAATGTGTAAGTCTTTTAGGAAAAATAAAAGAAAATTCATATTATTCGATGGTATGAATGTTCGAAGGGAGAGTACTTTCCCCTAATCTACTTATAGCCCTCTTGGTTCCGTCTTTGTGATCATTCAAAGTAAATGGCGTACTCTTAAGGGTTTTGTGAATTTCTAAGGGAATTTAAACACAAAGTCTTGGTTCTATAAACAGCCCTTCTGCTTCTTGGCTTGACTGTTGTATATCTTACTTTCTCCATAGAGTTCGAGCAATAAAAACAAGAACGAATGCGACAGAATCTCCTGCTGGCTCTTGGTCGTCGGAGACGGTCCGGAAAAAAAACTCTAGACCACAATTCATAAGGAATTGACTGCAAAAATGTCTGCAAAACTCCCTCTCCGGTGTCTTTACTTTCAAGTGCCATGGTGCCTTTTTTTCCGCCACCGGAGACCGGAAAATATTCTTGAAACACAGTCTCAATTTGACCACTCTTCAATTTGCTCATTCTTGTGTGCACTAATTTGCCAGCAGTTTGCCACTTCCTCCTGCCAACTTCAATCTCAATTTCAGCTCTTTGGCCTCCCTCTTGGCATAAACGTCCTGGCATCATGCAAAAGACTCCAGGAGAAGTTTCTTTTTGGTCTTCAAGCAAAAAAGTGCGTGATTGATTTTTTTTCCTCTTGGGTACTTCTTCATCGGCTTCCAGAGAGTAAATTGAACTGAGAAATTCGATCTCAATTTAATTCACCGTCTCTGACGTTCCTTTGGCCAAAAGCCGTACAAGATGCATATAAATCGCTCAACATCAATTGACGCAGTGCAATTGTGCAACAGCAGGTAAATGCAGGAGGGAAATCTGATGAAATGCATTTCAGGGAGTGGTACATTTAAATGTCTCTCCTATTGAAAGTGGCTCTGAGACAAACTTCGTGGTGAAGGAAAAAAAAACTGTACACCCAGAGTTCCTCTCCAGAGGCACATTAGAGCTCCGGAGGAGGATGGAGTGAATGCAAGAAAAAAATATATACACAAGAATATTTTTCAATGGTCCCCCCTCACTGAAATACAGTTGAAGAAATAATTTTAGATACGTCATATTCGGAAAGTCTTTGGTTAAAAGTGTTTGAATTGAAGTCAAGGGCCAAACAAATATCGATAAGATTGAGAATAAAGCAGAGTCAAACCTTTTGGGAATCTAGGTATCAAAATCAAGATCTTACTGAGCTTAAGGATACCCTACATAATTCGTATTCACAGCTCTTTGAATCTGTTTATTACTTAAGGATCAAAGCACCACATATGGCCATTTTTGCATGCTTAAGACCACTTTAATTTCTTTTTTAATTTATGTACTTTCCCTAAATAAATTTTGTTCAGGAAGTAACTCAAAATTGTAATTTATTTCACTACTTTTGCATGGAATGAGATTGATAAATTCAAAACCTGTAAAAAGGAAAGGGATTCCAATTTGGACTTCATGAAACTTTCCTGATCTAAAAGGTGTGCCGAAGCCATATGAAATCAAATTTGTCCAGTAAAACGTCGCACTGTATAATCAAACAGTGATGAAATTAGGTCAGTAATCGTTATGGCTCCGGTACATCATTTAAACTAAGATAATTCTCAAACATTTTGCATATATTTGTCTGACATTTTTGCTCTGAAAATTAGATTGAACTAAATTGAATTTGGAGTGATGCTTAAAAGAAGAAGAAGAGCGCGAGGGACATACGCATGAAAAATATTTGGGAATGAAAGGAACCTCAATTTCGATTTGTTGAAATTTTCCTGGTCTAAAAGTGTGCCGAAGCTATTAGAACAGAATTTGGATTTCAAAAAGCTGTAAAATTATTAAGTCAGTTTTCCAACAGGAAAATACTTCTTCAATCTATTCAGAAGAAAAACAAAATATTTGCTTATTGGGATTTAAGTTTTTGAAACCAGATTTGATTTTCTATTGGCCAAATTTAATTTCTAGCTGCGGTACGACTTTTAGATCAGGTAAGTTTCGTGAAATTTAAATTCGCATTCCATTGTATCTGAAACGTTTTGCATGTCTCTTCAATGTTTTCTACTCTTCTTCTTCTTTTGAACTTCACAATAATTTTATTTGAGCTCAACCAAATTTGGAGTGCGAAAGAATGAGATAGACATGAAAATTTTTTGAGGAAGAAAGTGATGTAAATTTTGATTTGATGAAAATTTCCTGATCTAAAAAATCTGCCGGAGGCTTTATTACATTAATGTTTTCTACCGTATAAAAATCGAATAAAATTTCAATCAGTAGCGAAGTTCTAAATTTAAATCCAATGGAATCGTCATATACAACTTGGCCAAAGGAAAATATAAGGTGTTTTCTTGTCCCACAATTAAAAAAAAACGAAATTATTTAATTTTTTTTAACTGAATTTTGATTTCAGTAATGTAAACAAATCATTTGGATTTGGCGAAAATAAATTTTTCTCTAAATAATTCCTGTTGTTGACTAGATAATTTATATCTCTAAATTTCTGCAACTGTCTTTTACTTTGTCCAATAATATTGCAATGTATCGTTCTACCTCATTTGAGTCAAGCCTCAGGAGATTATTTGCCATTTGCGGTTGGTTCTTTGAAGCTTTTTGCTACATAATTTTTTTATTTCTCACTAAATCAATTTACTTTTCCTGTTTATATTCTGCACTCTTAACACTCATCACACTGATGTTTTGTTTTTGACGTTTTGTTTTTTGACGTTTTGTTTTTTGGATTGCCATATGATATCTACAGGTTTTGACATTTTTCTTATTTCGAAATGACCGATCTAAATTTGTACAACAATTTGAATTTGGTTTTGGCACAACTTTTAGATTATGAAAATTTCATGAAGTCGAAATAGGAATCCTTCCTTTTCTTACTCGTTTTGGATATGTCTATCTCACTCTTTTTCACTCTTCTTCTTCTTTGAAACATCAAAACAAATTCAATTCAGCTTAATCGGATTTGGAGTGTGAAGAATGAGGTAGATATGCAAATCTTCTTGGAAAGAAAAGACACGATTTTCGATTTCA